>NW_026057577.1:141544963-141775718 GCF_023721935.1 Panthera uncia
CTGACCTCCCAGACGCTAAGTCGCGCTTGCTGTCGGAACACAGTCCGGCCGGCCCCTCCGCTTTTGCCGGCCAGACTCGGGGGCTCCGCTTGGCCGGCGAGCCGCCCCTCCGCCCCGGCTCCCTCCCGCCGGTCCGTGGAGCGCGCACCGCCTCGCCGCCCTTCCTACCCTCTTCCGTGGGCCTCTCGTCTGCGCTTGGCTCCGGAGACTCCCTTCTGCTAATCCTCTGGCGGTTTTCTGGGTTCTTTAGGCAGGTGTAGGTGGAATCTAAGTGATCGGCAGGACGCGTTGTGAGCCCCGCGTCCTCCTACGCCGCCATCTTCCGGAACCTTTTTCGACAAATAATCGCCAGTTCATTACTTTAAACAGCTTGCTTTTATTTCAGGGAAATAGGAAATTCTTTTTGCCATTGTACTGCTGTCGTGAGAGATTTACTTTGTAATTGAATGAGTTGTGATATATTTATATATCTTTATATTTGGAAATGGTGAAAAAATGTCATATCTCTTGCCCTTATTCATTAAAATGGTGATGGGAAATTATAATTTGAAATGACCAAACTGCAAAGATTTCCAAGGACAAATATATGACTTTTTGCTTCTATGTTGGCCTTATTTTGTGGTTGTGTCTTCGATTATTGAAGTCATTTTTAACTAGTTTGCTCTTCATCATGAAATAAGTAAGCTTTTTTGGATAGGAGGAGGATGCATTTTGGGTCAATGTATCTCCACTTTCTCCTACATTTATACACTATCTTTTTTTTTTTTTTTAATTTTTTTTTTTTAACGTTTATTTAGTTTTGAGACAGAGAGAAACAGAGCATGAACGGGGGAGGGTCAGAGAGAGAGGGAGACACAGAATCCGAAACAGGCTCCAGGCTCTGAGCAGTCAGCACAGAGCCCGATGCGGGGCTCGAACTCACGGAGCGCGAGATCGTGACCCGAGCCGAAGTCGGACGCTTAACTGACTGAGCCACCCAGGTGCCCCTATACACTATCTTTTTAAAATGTTTATTCATTTATTTTGAGAGAGAGAAAGAGAGTGAGAGAGCATGCACACCATCTGGGGTGGGGCAGAGAGAGAGGGAGAGAGAATTCCAAGCAGGCTCCACACTGTCAGCCCAGAGCCCATCGCAGGGCTTGATCTCATGAGCCAGGGGATCGTGACCTGAGCTGAAATCAAGAGTCAGATGCTTAACCGACTGAGCCACCCAGGTGCCCGTACATTATCTTTAACACAACTTAAAATCTTGGATCAGTAAATTGCTACAGTGGTAGGTATGGAACGAGGTCTTTAAGACTGAGCTTCTAGAGCATGAGGACCGTGAAGCCTTTTCTGTTTTATTTGTGTGCTAGCTCTGGTTACTCAGGGCATACATTTTGAATGACTGGTTGATTTCCAAACCACACAGTACTACCCTTGAAATGATCGATAGTCTGGGTCCCTCCCCAGGTTTCCCTTACTTCTCCCAATACTCCTTTTTTCATATTGCTAGGAAAAAGTGTGGTTTTTAAAATTTTTGTTTGTTTGGTTTTTAAATAGAGCCCAGTATAGTCTTCTTTAGAAGAAGCTCAGAATGGAGAAATGAGAGAGAGACCCAGCGGGGCGTGGTTTGCTATTTTGTATCAGGGGGTGGGAGGTGATTCACTGTGCTTGCAGCTGTCCCAAAGCGTTGGATCTGGATTGTGTCCACTACAGAAGCCCGTGGGTGGCCTTCTCAATGGAGACAGAGCAGTCTTCACATTGGGACGGGCTGTGTGGCTCAGAGCACCGACCTAGGAAGCTTCTTGGACCGTTGCCCTGTTTAATTTTGTCCCTGATTTACAGGGAAACTTTTAGAAGGGCTAAATTCTTCGAATAATGGGGCTAGGGAATGCAGTGTCATCCGTATAAGAACAATGAGACAAAATCTTTAGGAATAGACTAAGGAGTCTCATCCCACTCCAAATTTACAGTAATTAGAATTTCATGTACTCCAAAATTAAAGCAGATTTTCGAAGGTGAACATTATGCAAGACACTTGAGGCACTTCATGCCCTGGTTTCCGGAATTAAGGAGAGTTTTGGGGGGTGTTTGTGAGTAATTCCTGTCAATTCAAATGTCCCTAGATCTTAAAAACCATTCACCGTGTCTTAGGGTATATTTTCACAAATCTTTCTGTTGGCTTTCTTGTTTTGCAGAGGACAATAGAGAGCTATGTGGATAAACGCATGGGTACAACGTATGGCCCTCCTGCGGGAAAGAAGATGACTGTTTTTATTGATGATGTGAATATGCCAGTAATCAATGAGTGGGGCGATCAGGTATATTGATTCCATTGCACACTTTATGTCAACTCAACGTTGATGAGTAAATATTTTTCTACTTTTTCAATATGCTGTTACTGAATTCCAAGAAATTCCATTATTTGGCAACATCAAGGCATTAGCTTCTGGGATGTAAAGGAGTGACCTTTAAATTCTGAACGTTGTCTTTCTTAGGTTACTAATGAGATAGTACGACAGCTGATGGAACAGAATGGGTTTTATAACCTGGAGAAGCCTGGGGAGTTTACCAGCATTGTGGACATCCAATTTTTGGCAGCCATGATCCATCCTGGGGGTGGACGCAATGATATTCCCCAAAGACTCAAAAGACAGTTCTCTATATTCAACTGCACGTTGCCTTCTGATGCTTCCATGGACAAGATCTTTGGTAAAATGGTGTCAGTGGGGCACGGGGAGGGAGTAATACCTACTTGCATTCCACTGAGAAGATATCTGCCCAGAGGTCAACACAGAAGGGGCATTGGGTGGCTCTTCAGTCCTTTTTACCATGTACCCTCAAGTAGTGTTTATATCAGGATTTTGTTTATATAAGGAATTTTTATATATATGTAGTGAATTGGGTGCCTAGGTAGATCCTTTCTACCTTTGTTTTTCTTAAAGTGACTGTTGCCAGCTTCTTAACCAAGGAGGCTAAACATTAAATGAATGTGAAGATGATGAGATTTTTTCCTCATGGATATACCTATTTCAGGTCCGATTGATAGACTACCATGCCAAAAGTGTATGTGGCTGAGACTTTAACCAAGCCACGTAATGATTTTGGCCAAAGCAATAATTTTGCCCATAGCAGAGATTAGCCAGAGTCTGATCATCAAAGTAATTTGCAGGATTGTAATAAGTTACTGATTGATTAAATATGTAGTATTTCGGAAATAATATCTAGCCCAGGAGATAAACACTATATATCTATATAGATAAACACTATATATCTACATATCTACATATCTATCTCTATCTCTATCTCTATCTCTATCTCTATATCTATATCTATATCGGCACTAGCCCAGGAGATAACTATGATTGTCAAACTGAATAATGAAAAGAGTTTATAGTTGGTTTTGTAGCTTCTCTTTGCAGAAAAAGAGTGTAAAGTTATGTACGCATTGTGTTAGGTGTTAACTTACCATTTCTGAAACTACTCCTGAGAGAAAATGCATTAGGATACCCTAATTAATTTCTGGCAGACTAGAATGTCATCTCAGGACCCTGGGCTAGTGGGGTTTGGCCATATCTGCCTTCAATCATGATAGTGGGCAAAAGTTTGGAAACCAAGTGATATGTGAATTGTCTAAACCTGGGAAAATTACAATGGACCAGAAGAAAAAAGACTCTAATCAATTTTAATTATTCTTTTTTTGCCTAGAAAGTTTTACACACAAAGCAAATTAAAATATTTTGTAATGCTTGGAAAGGCAACAGTAGAATGGAGAAATCTTAAGGGTTCCCGGCACCTCCCTTTTCCTTATGTCTTTCGAAAGCACCTTTATATATGTAACGTCACCCACTTAATAATATTGAATTCATTTACCTAGAGTTTTCAGTAGTGTTTCTTAACCAACTTTTCAGTATTTGGATGCTAACTTCCTTGAGCCTATATCTATTTTTTAGATTAAAAAAATAAGAGAACACGAATGTAAATTTCTTTGATATGTGGTCATCGCTTATACTGTGTATAATAATTGTGCAAACTCTATAGTATAATGTTTTCCATTTTAATTTCACTGACTTGAACCATCACTCAGAATGTTACGACTTTTTTCCCCTTTCAGGTGTGATTGGGGTAGGCCACTATTGCAGTCAGAGGGGCTTCTCAGATGGCGTGAGAGATTCAGTAAAGAAATTGGTCCCCCTGACACGTCGACTGTGGCAGATGACCAAGATGAAAATGCTCCCTACCCCTGCAAAATTCCATTATGTGTTTAACCTTCGAGATCTTTCTAGGATCTGGCAGGGAATGCTGAACACCACCTCAGAGGTTATCAAGGAACCAGATGTAAGTGAAATATAAGAGGAGAAAATAAATGGCATCGTTATTTATTCTATTCCCTAAACTGTTATTCGTAATGTAATGTTTAGTGGGATGATGAAATATTTTGGGATGTTTTAGCATGCATTTTTTTTCTGCCTTTCAACTAACATAAATAAGGGAAAAGTACATCAGGAAGTTTCTTTTAAAAAATTCCAATTAAATTTATACTTAAGGAAATAGTATACATAGTTATTTTCTAATGAATGGAATAAAGTAAACAATTGATCTTATTTTCCCATTATATTTTTCTTATACTAAATAATGGAAAGAATCAGTATTGATTTTATTATGTAATAGTCTCCATATTTTAAACTTGACATCTTAGCTTTAAAAAAGTAATTATCTTTATAAACACTCAAAATTGAAGAGACCATTTTGTTGTTAATCATCCACGATCTTTCTTTTCCGTGTAACTAGATGAACTAAAACAATTATGTATATTGGCATAATTAAGAAGAGGCAGAAAAGTAGAAAGTCCATTTGGCTGAGAAATGAGCATTTGTACACACACTTGAATATAACAGTTCCTAGCATTAAAAGAATTCTCTTCAAACTAGAAACATTATGGAAAAATTCCAAAGCATGGCCTGTGTGCTCAGGCTAAGGTAATATTGGCTTCCCTTTTAGCTTTTTATGGAATGGAGAAGGTAATTAAGCAAATTGGCTTTAGGGATTTGTCCACATCAATACACAGGAACAATTGAGATATCAAACAAACCATCACTAGGCATATTGAGTAGTGACTATAAAAAAAAAACCCCAGCTTTGCCCCAGATGCTCACAAAGTAGGTAACCACATGGCTGACTCCAAAGAAAGACGTTTTGGGGAAAACTCACTTTCCTTGTTACAGAGAACAGAAAATAATTTTAGCAGCAGGGAACATTTTATATTGTTTTTTTTTCCCCTCAAAGTCATTGACACATTAGTGGCCATGCAGAATGCAGTTCCCCAATATGATTTTTTGAGTAGCCAGATTTTGATGCTTACTTGAAATCATCATAAATATTTCCAGCAATTGATGTTGTCATGAACTTCTGTCTTAATTAACTGAGTCATTGAATATATTTTACTAAATTCCTTTTAAATTTTGGTAACCAAATATAACCAATAGCATTTTATCATTAGTAATATAATAGCTTAAAAACCCCCTAACCTGCAAAATGTTAGCAAGCTCACAAATTTCCACCAGTCTTTCATATCAGATGAACTTGCTATAGAAGCAAGTGTATTGAGCAATTAATATCCTCAACTTCCAATGAACTTTGCGCCTTGGATTACATAGACTAGGTGATTGTTTTGTTCAGATAATCCAGACTTGCTGCAAATTTCCTTCACATCGTGTTAAGTAAACATACCCTTCTAATAGTTATGTATGTGAAAATTGTTTATACACTACATTTTATTTTCTGATCTGGCCACGTGAATGTAGGTGTCTTATCCAAACAGACTAATTTATCACAGGTTTAAGACTTTTATGTAGCATATTACCTTGTTGGTTAATCAGAGTCATTTTAGTGATTTGTCTAGGTTTGTTTTCATTTTAATGTAAAGACTGAACATGAATAGACACTACTCTATTTGATATACTTGATTAGACCAACTTGAAATAAAATACTTTTTTTTAAGTGTATTTTTTGAGAGAAAGAGAAAGAGTGAGAGTGTGTGTGCGGGTTGGGGAGGTGCAGAAAGAGAGGGGGACAGAGGATCCAAAGAGGGCTGTACTCTGACAGCAAAGAGCCTGATGTGGGGCTCAAACTCACCAGCCACAAGATCAAGATCATGACCTGAGTCAAAGTTGGATGTTTAACTGACCGTGCCAACCAGGCACCCTGAAATGAAGTATGTTTTAACCTTAAGTTTTAATTTTTTTAAAAATGTTTTTAATGTTTATTTATTTCTGAGAGAGAGAGTGAGAGCGAGAGAGAGAGAGAGAGAGAGAGAGAGAGAGCCTGAGCGGGGGAGGGGCAGAGAGAGAGGGAGACACAGAATCCAAAACAGGCTCCAGGCTCTGAGCTATCAAGTCCCACGTGGGGCTCGAACTCATGGACCTCGAGATCATGACTTGAACCGAAGTTGGAGGCTTAACCAACTGAGCCACCCAGGTGCCCCTAACCTTTAGTTTTTAAAATGTAGCATCTTAGATCAGGAAGGATGGTGCTCTATAATTTTGTCAATTTGATTCCCAACTATGGCAAATAGGAACGAATAACACATTTTAATTCTGTTTTCAACAGGATCTGTTAAGGCTGTGGAAGCATGAGTGTAAACGTGTTGTAGCTGATCGTTTCACGGTTTCCAGTGATGTGACCTGGTTTGATAAGGCTTTAGTACGTTTGGTGGAGGAGGAGTTTGGTGAAGAGAAAAAACCCTTGGTGGACTGTGGATCTGATGCTTATTTTGTGGATTTCCTGAGGGATGCACCTGAAGTGACAGGTAAAGATGTGAAGCAGAATTGGAAATTCCCCAAAGGGATACTTGAAGACAGAAGGTTCAGGTTAGGGATGTTGAGTTTCTGGCTAGGAAAGTTTACTGAAACAAGCCTGGGACATAGTAGTTGCTCAATAAATACAGAATGCGTGGCTACTGATGGAGCTCAAAGATTAACTATTTTTTATACCTCTCAATCCTGCATATAAAGTAGATTTAGGAGGCAGGATAAGGTAGAAGAAAGTGCCCAGGATTTGTAGCTGTCACACAGTGGTACGTTTGTGGAAGGGATCTACCACACGTTAGCTGGATGACTCTCTGGACTTGAACCTCATTCTCCTCCCTTAGGAAAATGGAAATAGTAATATATGCGTCATGGGGCACTGCGGGAAATAAATGAAATATTATCTGCAGAGTGGCTTGGCAGTCTGCCGAATGGAAGGTAGCAAAAACCTTGGTTTATGAACATAATTCGTTCCGGAAACGTGCTTGTAATCCAAAGCACTCGTATGTCAAAGAGAATGTCAAGAACCATTGGCTCGGTTGAGGTCATGTGACATTCGGCGACACGTACTGCTCATATTGCAAGACATCGCTTGTTTATCAAGATAAAATTCATTAGAAATGTTTGCTAATCTCGCAGAACACTCACAGAACAGGGTACTCGCAGTCCGTGGTTTTCCTGTAATTGTTATTTGGGTCATCCCGAGTGTTGAAATTAGAAAAGCCTCAAATACCCGAGAAAGCCATTGAATCTAATGGGAAAGAGGTGGGTGATGTGGCCATAAGCTTTCGTGGTTATGGTTCTGTGCAAAATTGAGAGATATATTGCTTCTCTTCTTATGCAAAGAGCTAGTGCTCCAATTTCTTTTTTCCTTCAGAAATAACTGAGTGTAAGTAGACTATTTCTCTTTCATTTAATTACCTTTTTTTAAAAAAAATACTGGAAGTGAATTTTAAGTTAATTTCCATATTTAAACACATGCTATTTATGTCTTCTGAATGGTTGAAAGTGACTAGGCAGCCCCTTTCCAGATTTGATAAGGATGTGTGTGATCTATCAAAAGTTCCCGAGTGACACTTGCAAAAGGCAGTTTACTGCTAGCTATGCAGTTGGAAGGATCCTTCCACAGAAAGAAGCGGACACATTTTACTTGAAATCAGGTCACACACGTACAAAAATCCTGTAGGTGTAAGAGCATTTAAAATTAGAATTTATGTATCTCATTTGCTCTAATTCAGAAGGGTAAATAATAAAAATTTATGTCTTTTATTTCCTCTAATTCAGAAGGCTCAATAATTAGATTATGGTTTCCAGGCAGCAAAGCACAACTGGGGCACTTTTGCTGGGCGGGTGTGTGGGAGGCAAACACATGACCTTTGTTGATTCAAAGCGCTTTGTTTCTCAAAGCTTGAGTTGAACATTTATAAAAAAAAAAAAGGTGAAGTGACTATTGAAATTTAATTAGCGAGGGCTTTGCAAATAAGCCAATCTTCACGGCTATGTTAAATCAATTTTCTCGCTTTGTTATAAAAAGGTTAATATACTATTATATTAGGACAAGGTCAATTGACAATAATTATGTACTATTAGATTTGGAAGATCCACTCTCTCTTCTAGTTCCCAGTGAATTTCTAAGTTGTTACTGGCATATTCAACTCAGGTGTCACTCTTTTTCCTGTTACTAATGTGAACCAATGGTAAACTTCCAGAGGCCTCATTTAGCTTTCCTTTGGCATTATGCCTTATAGTCAAAGATGGAAAAGTGTTAACCTGGTATATTATGTGTTTCTAATTTTTAAAAAAGCATATTGATTTCAATAATCTTTTCCCAGTGACACAATTCAATATGTTTATTTAGGAAATCATTATTCTGTTTTCTCTCAACCCTCTACCTCCGTTCCCTAAAATTCACTCTATCTTTGCCGCTAACCTGAAACTCCTGAATCATAAGAATTTCCTGAGCAAATGCAATGACTTTTTTCTTTTCATCTTATTAAAAAATTCTTTTAAGTCTTCATCTCTCTTGCTGATTTTTTACACTAAATCCCTGTTTTTCTGACCTTCATTTTGTCCATGAAGTGAATATTCCCGGAAGGTTCATTGAAATGCCAATATTCAATTATGGATTCAAATTAAATTCAATATATATTACATTATTTGAAATTGGCCTTTTCTAGGCAGAAAGGAACTAAGTTTGCATATGACCACAAAAATTCCAATGTTTTTACTATTGTTTGCTTTTTTTCTTTTCTAAAAATATATATACTATGGCATTTGGGTGAAAGTCAGTATTGTTCAGTGTTAAATTGTAGAGTTATGAGTGTATTATTTTAGGTTGAAGGAAGTAGTAAAGTCTGGCAGTTTGAGGAAACAATTGAATTGTTCCCCCAACTCCCTAGGTGAAACATCTGACGAGGCTGATGCTGAAATGCCCAAAATTTATGAGCCAATTGAATCTTTTGATCACCTAAAGAAGCGTTTGACTATGTTCCTGCAGCTGTATAACGAGAGCATCCGTGGCACCGGCATGGATTTGGTGTTCTTCGACGATGCCATGGTTCACTTAGTCAAGGTCAGTGGTCACACCCAGTAACACCTCCCCAAAGTGACGGACGTGGGGCTTCAAACCAGAATTTTTTCCCCTCTTTTGTTTTCATCTCCTAAGAGAATATTCAATGTAAGAAATAAACTCAATGTTGGAGTCCAGTTTAATTTCGAAACCGCAGCATGTGACCCCTATAGGTGGAAAATCAGCCTGAAAATCAGAGCATGTAGACTTCCAGCGTGTGATATAATCTTATTCAGTGTTGCTACACAGCTTCCAGCTCAATGTTTTCACTCCGTAGAATGAATGTGGTTGACATCTGAGTTCAAAGCACAGGCAGAAAGTCTGCTTATTTGTTGCATTATGCAAAGGAGAGCTGTAAAAAGCTCTGAAGACATTATGCTTGGTGACATAAGCTAGTCACAGAAGGGCAAACACTGGATGATTCCAGTTGTCTGAGGTACCTAGGATAGTCGAATCCATAGAGACAAGAAAGTAGAATGGTGATCGCCAGGGGTGTAGGGATAGGGAGAGTGGGGAGTGTTTAGTGGTACAGAGTTTCACTTTTGCAGGATGAAGAGTTTTTGTGGTGGTTGCCTAATGACCGATTATGCAACCGATATGCCTAATGGTCAAGATGGGAAGTTTTAGGTCACATGTATTTCACCACAGTTAGAAATGATAATAAGAAAATGCTGCATGAACAATTGACTTTGAGCTGGGTGAAAATTTTGCTAGAATGAAATTTACCAGGAAAGTACATCTTCCTTTCTGCTTTGTCATAGGGGTCATTCAGTATCTCTTCCTAAGATAGTTGATTTTCAAAGACTGGAAACAAAATATATTATTTACTTGATAACTTATGTGATCTAATTTATTTGTGGTGGTAGATAATCCCATTTTATTGTATTTATTTATTTATTTATTTATTTGAGTGTGGGCAAGTGTGTGAGTGGGGGAAGGGCAGAGGGAGAGGGCTTGAGAATCTTAAGCAGGCTTCATGCTCAGCAAGGAGCCCCATGGAGGGCTTGATCTCACGACCCTGAGATCATGACCTGAGCCCAAATCAAGAGCTGGATGCTTAACCGACTGAGCCACCCAGGTGCCCCAAGATAATGCCATTTTAAATCTGTTGCTGATATTCTCACTTTGTTGATGTCAACTTCTTTCTCAGATTACATCCTTTCAGTTAGAAACTAAAGGACAGCTTGAGGCTGAATCCCATTGCTTAGGTTTAATCATGAGGAGCAACCTTATAATTGCAAATTGTCTCCTCTCATAATTACTGAATCTAGAGTTCATCTAGACGACCCTGCCTCTGAAAGCAGAAGAGGGTGGGGAAGGCTCCAGGACATCAGGAAGAGGGAGGAAGACGGAGAGGTTGGTCTGGGTTGGGTACCCCCCCACCCCCACTGCTGCCCCCGTCGCCCCCTGCATGAAGGCATTTAGCTTGGACACTTAGAATACTCAGAATCTGAGACATCTGTATTGAATTATGAGCACAGATATCCTTCCAAATATAAATAATGATAGTCTGTCATATTTAATGATTAAAAGGAAGAAGAAGAAAAAAAGAAAATGATACCAAAAGCAACTTCATAACTAACGTCTCTTGGGGACAAAATCTGACTGGCCTAGGATTTCATAATGGCTCAGATTGAAATGAGGCTATTGTTGGGGCGCCTGGGTGGCTCAGTCGGTTGAGCGTCCGGCTTCGGCTCAGTCATGATCTCGCAGTCTGTGAGTTCGAGCCCCGTGTCGGGCTCTGTGCTGACAGCTCAGGGCCTGAAGCCTGCTTCGGATTCTGTGTCCCCCTCTCTCTCTGCCCCTCCCCCACTCATGCTCTGTCTCTCTCTGTCTCAGAAATAAATAAACATTAAAAAATATTAAAAAAAAAAGAAATGAGGCTATTGTTAGTCTCGTGCTTGAATAAGTTCTCTAGAACTGTCTCATTTCTGTGTTTCAAACACAGAGTGTGAGCGATGAGTATGAGCGATGAGCATTTCTTCACTTCAGAATTGTGGGCACATGACATTTGAGGCACAGGTGACTCAGCACAGGGTCTTTGACTGTTTGCCTCAGTTTCTCTCTCAGGCTCTTGTGTCTGCTCTTGAATTGGCTGAAGAATTCCTGACTGGAGTTTTTGAGCTAAGATGCTCCATTCCTCACAGTCTCCTAGGCTGACCCTCTCTTCTACCTGCTTGTTTCCTGTGGACAATACATCCAAAGTGTCACATTGATGTGAGCCTTGAAATATGTGACCTAGTGATAAGATGTGATAGAAGCTACAGGATAGAATTAAGATGAAAATTATAGCAAAACAGGATGTGATATGAGACCAGGCATATTTCTTAGTCCCTTTCTTCAGTAAACTAATGATTTCTTCTGGGCTCCTGGGTAGCTCAGTTGCTTAAGCATCCGACTCTTGATTTTGGCTCAGGTCATGATCTCAGGGTTGGGAGATTGAGCCCTGCATCAGGCTCTGTGCTTAAGATTCTCTCTCTCCCCTCCCCCATTCTCTCTCTCTCTCAAAATAAAATAAAATAAAATAAAATAATGATTTTCTTTCAAAACAGAGAATATCTCTGTGACAGCTCTTTTGCCTTTTTGGTTAAGATTTGAACCATGACGTGTGTGGTTTTTTGTGGTCTCGCCCTGCCTAGCACTCTAGCTTGTGGCTTATGCTCAGCTTAGCATGTAATCAAGAAAAATCAGCTACCCATGATGAAACGCACCCTTCTTCCAGACAACTTCACGCACGTGCATTCCCAACATGTGCCCCGTCGTGTGGAATTTATCTGTGTTGTGTGTTTTGTGTTTGTCTTCCCTGCTGGGCAGCAAGCTTGTGAGTGTGGGGCACCCAGTTTATTCACTTCAGTATTCACAGGACGGAGAATAGGCACGCTTGAGATTCTTGATAAATGGGATTGGAATTTAACCAAGTCCCCATTGAGGCCCTAGCCAACCCTTTGCTGCCTCATCTCCTGATGTTTCTGGACCTAGTACTGAAGTTCCCACCTCC
Source organism: Panthera uncia (assembly GCF_023721935.1). Lineage (NCBI taxonomy): Eukaryota > Metazoa > Chordata > Mammalia > Carnivora > Felidae > Panthera > Panthera uncia. Next base: position 141,557,319 of record NW_026057577.1, read on the forward strand.
TAGGGATACCCCAGGCCTTTTGTCGACTCTGAGACTTTGTGCACCTCAGCCCCTCTTCTTAAAACGTAGCCCAACTCCTGCCTGGCCTGCCCACTTCTTTGTAGGAGACTCGTAGTTATCTTTCAAGATCCAGATCACGCTCCAGCTCCACACCTGAGAGTTGCCTTTGCCCAGCAGCACTGTTTCATTTGCCGCCATTTTTACCTGTTTCCACATGCAGCGTGGTACATCCCCACGTTTCTGTTAGCAGGTCTCTCTCCTCTGCTAGCACATGAGCACCTGCGGGGCAGGCTGGGCATTGCTAATTTTTAAACTATTTGCTAAAGGAATTGAAAAATGAATAGTTTTATCTCACAATCTATAGAGTAAGAGAAAGATAGTACCATTTGAAGGTCCTATTTGACTGTGTTTTCTCCTTTATTTCTTTTTGTATTCTAGGGTGTGAGTTTTTGAATCTCTTTTAAACCCTTCTACTTATTTATTCATGTATATGTTCGTTTGTCGTATGCGGTTTGAGGGTTTAACGTGTGCTAGAAACTGCGAATGGAATGTTGTAATGTAAGATCTAGGCTGGTTTCAGGAAAAGATATTGGGTGGAGGTTCCCAGTACCTAATTATCAACAATTATTTCAACCCTTAATATATTCACCAACACCAACGGAAGGAAATGGTTAGGACAAAAGATATATATTTGAAAAATATTAACCAAGGAAAGACACAGAAGATTCCAGTGTGGCTTTCAGTAGCCCCTTACCTGCCTTATCTGTGCCTCTTGAAGTAGTACCACGGAAAGAACATGAATAGACAGCAGCAAAATCATTCTTGCCAGTACTGTTCCTTACCTGCCTACAACAACTCCCCTGCCTACAACTGAGTAGGAGCCTGGAAGGACCAGTGTGCCACCCACCCATGCCACAGGCTCTCAGGTCCACAACAGAGACATGAACATGATCTTCCTTTCCAGGGGCTCACACTACATTGGGAGAAATAATCCAACAGCCACGAGTAGTCCCAGAATTTTATTATATCTGAATACAAAGAAAAAAAGAGTAGTCCCAACAGGAATAAAGTGTAGCCCCTGCCACAGGAGGTAATCCTGAGAAAGGATGTTTACCAATATGTTCGTCAACATATTGCTAATTCCAGGTTACCCCAGCCACATAGAGGTGATCTGTCTCAGCCCCATTCTCATTATCATTAGTCTACAGAAAAGTGGGTATCACACCAATACCCCAGGCTCAGACTGCAGTTAGGTCGGAAAGAGAAGTAGTTATCATGTAAAGAGAAAAAAGCATCCAGGAGAATCCTACACTGAATCCCCTCTGTGGGGGTGTTGGAAGCCTGATGGTGTAAGCAATTCATCAGTAACAATAAAGCTAAAGAAACATGGGCTTCTGAACACCTGGGTGGCTCAGTTGGTTAAGCGTCTGACTTTGGCACAGGTCACGATGTCTCACGGTTCGTGAGTTCCAGCCCCGTGTGAGGCTCCATGCTGACAGCTCAGAGCCTGGAGCCTGCTTTGGATTCTGTGTTGCCCTCTCTCTCTGCCCCTACCCCACTCGCTCTCTCTCTCTCTCTCTCTCTCTCTCTCCTCCTTCTCTCCCCTCCTTCCTCCTCTTTCTCCTCCTCCTCTTCTTCTTCTTCCTCTTCCTCCTCCTTGTCATCTTCCTCTTCAAAATTCCATCACCAATGCCACATTTTGGAAATTTTCTTCCGTTCGATTTAAATGCTCTGCCATTGTTCAAATGTGGAAGATATTCTAATCAACTCTTCTGTATTCCAAGGATATACATTGTCTTGAAATTTCAGTCTCTTTCCTGTCCCATTGTGTTAGGTTGGGAGACTGAAAGGAAACATCCAAGCCTCCTCGACTTCTTTTCTTTAAAACCCAGAGCAGGCCAAAGAGGGACTTCAGCTGACTTCTCTGTACTCGTCTCCTGTTGTTTCCCAAAGGCACTTCCAACATATGCCCTGTCTGGTACTCTTCAAACACCATTCTATTTCAGAAATGCTGTCCTTCATCCAGCCAGCGTCTTTCTCCATTCCGATCCTGAGACACATATGGCTTCCCAAATGCTTCTTTTGCGTAAAGAGGAAAAAATGGAATATTTACATGTTGAACAATGATCTGTGTCTTTTCTATTCCGCATTCTAGATCTCACGTGTCATTGGCACGCCCCGGGGAAATGCCCTCCTGGTGGGGGTGGGCGGATCAGGAAAGCAGAGCCTGACGAGGTTGGCTTCGTTCATTGCTGGCTATACTTCCTTCCAGATCACTCTGACAAGGTAACAAGCTTTCACTGTAATTAACCTGAAATGGATTTTGATAGCCGGTTCTCAGAGGCCACTTGAGTTTAGAATGCGTTTTTCTCAAACGTAAGGAATCATAATCATTTTCCCTCTTAAATGTTGAGTTATCATTGTCCCCTTTCAACCTTTGTTGTAGATGTGAAATTTTCACATTAATAATTGGCTTTTGAGATATTTCAGCCTCTCGTTGTAAATAGCTGCCCCCCTGCACTTATGCATGCCATGAGTGTTACCTGTATTCCTTTTGGTGTATTTCAGAAGAAACTTCTCCCTACTAGGTGTTAATTCAGGTTTCAAGAATGTTAACAAACTAGAAAAATAACTGAAAAATTTGTGTTTATTCATTTATTCGTACATTTAAAAATATTTGTTGAACACCAGCTATGCACCAGGCACTGGCTAGGTGCTAGGGAGCACATGGCAAGTCAGCCTCGTGTCATCACAGAGCCTACAGTAGTCAAGGGGTCAGGCACCTGAGCAGTTCATTCAGTAAGGTGTCGTATGTAGGGGGCGCCTGGGTAGCTCAGTCGGTGAAGCGTCCGGCTTCGGCTCAGGTCATGGTCTCATAGCTCGTCAGCTCGAGCCCCGTGTCGGGCTCTGTGCTGACAGCTCGGAGCCTGGAGCCTGCTTCGGATTCTGTGTCTCCTTCACTCTCTTCCCCTTTCCCATTTGCTTGCACGCTCTCTCTCTCTCTGAAGAATAAATAAACTTTAAAAAAAATAGAAAAAAATAAGCTGTCGTATGTAGGTGCTATCTATGAGAAAGAAATAAATGCAGACCAGCTCCTATTGAAACATGAGGGAGGGACTCCTAACCTAGTGTAGGGGATGGTCAGAAAAGGCTTTCTGGAGGAAAAGATGGAAACCTGAATAAGAATAGGAGTTATCTCAGAGAAGAGGAACGATAAAGAACGTTCCAGGCAAAAAAGATCAGCACATGTGAAGTCACATGGAGGCCCTGGAAGAAGTAAAACATGGGTGGGTGTGCAGCATAAGATACTAAGTGGGGAAGGAATAGAAAAGGAGGCCTTTGAAGATATGATAAGGAATTTAGACTTTATCCTAGAGCAACAGAAAACCATTAATGAGTTACCCCTAGGAAGGGCCTATGGGTTTGTATGTACAGAAAATGGATGGAAGGGGCTAAACAGGAATAGTTATAAGGCGTCCCAGGGATCTAGGCAAGTAATGGGACTTGAGTGGTAGCAGTAAGAATGGAGAAAAAAGGACAGACTTGAGATCGTTGGGAAGTTGAACTATTGGACTTGGTCCATCCTAGTTCTGGCTTGGAAAGATGATGCATACACTGATGCAAACCCTCCTCAAGATAGGGAACCCCGGGACGGTTGTTCTCGGACATACGTGTGTGGGGCAGGCGGAACCAGGAAGTGAAGAGTCAGCATGAAGAGAAAAGCAGGGGTGATTCAAAGGGGCTGAATTTCAGGATTAACCAAGATGAGAAACAGGAGGCCAGTTTGCGAAGTTTAGTTGGGCTGAAAATTATAAGAGGTTAACCTGTAGGCGTGGGACTAGGAAGTCTTGCCTTTTGGGCGTTGCTCTAGAGTTTTGGTTTGGCCCAGTAGGGCAAAGTGTACCCATCTGTCTTACTGATGGAGGCCTATAGATATCTACTAGGGCAAAGATCGAAAATGATTAAACACTGGGTTTAAGGCCCAGATATTCATGTGTTGTTGTTACACTTTCCATTTGGTTCAGATTATAGGCTTCTGCTTGGAGAATAAATCTAAAAGATTGCTGGTTTTTGTTTTGTTTTGTTTTTTGTTTTTTGTTTTTATTTTGTTTTCAAGTACTAGGACAGAGAGAAATAATTCTAATTGCCTTGTGTATAATTGTTCTAGTTTGGATAGAAGCAGAATTTGATAAGTGATATCCTATACAGGAAAGAGACTGGGCTCTGAGATTTTTTTTTTTAATGTTGTTTATTTATTTATCTTGAGAGACAGAGAGAGAGAATGTGAGGGGAGGGGCAGAGACAGAAGGAGAGAGAGAATCCTAAGCAGGTTCCACTCTGTCAGCACAGAGCCCTATGCAGGGCTCAATCTCACAAACCTTGAGATCATGAACTGAGCCAAAGTCAAGAGTCAGATATTTAACCGACTGAGCCACCCAGGTACCCCTGGACTCTGAGATTTTTGTTCCCAACATTTATTTAAAACTGTACAGTTTTCAAAGCACTTTTATATGCCTAGGCTAATTTGGTCTTTAAAAGAGCTTTATGGGTTAGCAGGGCATATAGTATTAGCCTATCTTACAGTGGAGACTCTATCACTTGTGGGAAATCCCAGATCTACCTGGGAATTAACCAACAGTATTTCTGGTTTCTGGTCTGGCTGGGCTTTGTGTCGCAATGCCTCAGGAAAAATATCTTGCACCTCCTCTCTCTGTGATAAATTAGTTCCTCTGCATGTCATAGTGGGAACGCTCTGTTACTAATGGAAAGGAGGGCCAAGGCCTGCTAGCCTTCCCATTGCCTTCAAGAGGCCATCTTACTGCCTACACCTCTGCATAGCTATGTGGCCAAGAATCAGGAAGCAAGAGCCTCACATTCTGGAAACACAGACATTTGTAAGAAGGCTCAGGTCATTATTTGAGGCAGCGGGCCCTTGATCCAGGGGACTGGACTGGAAGTTTTTCCAAGTCAGGAGAAGCTGGGATGAGGTATTTTTTTTTTTTTTTTTCCTCTCTGTCTCTCTCTCTAATGGGGAACTGCATCTTTGAAATTCTTTTCTAATCTCTCAGATCTCACTTCTCTAGACATTTTCTTAAAATATTGATGCCTGGTAGTGGGATTTCTGGTTCTAGGATTTAGGGTTTAGATGATCAAAAAGCACAGAGTATAGAAGTTAAATATTTAGTAGCTTTAAAAAAAATCAGACGGCCATTTGCTCTTGTGCTTTGAACTCTGAGTTTATTTAATGACAAAAAATTTCAAATAATAATTCAGTAAGTCTGAATCTCTAGGATTGGAAGATCTTTATTTTTACTTTTGGTGGTAATGGGCTGCCCTGTACTGGGACCTCTCTAATATTTCATGATTGCAGGCTGACTTCCACTAAAGGATTGCTTTTCATCGTGAAAGAAGATTTAGAGTGTGATATTCTGTGTTTCCAGCTAGTCTCCTACTGTGTACTGATTGCTCAGAAAACTCTTTTATGTGGGCCCCAAAGATGTGTTGGAGGATGAGAGGGCAACATTCTTTTTTTAACATTTTACTATTTAAGTAATTTCTCTACACCCAATGCAGGGCTCGAATTTACAACCCCAAGGTCAAGAGTCACCCACTCTTCCGATGGAGCCAGCCAGGCGCCTCGAGAGGGCACCATTTGTAATGAGGCATGTCCCTCACCCGAAAGAATAAGACTTGAAATTGCTTCATTTAGATTAATTTGTGAGGTGTCATTACAATTCCAATGGCAGATAGGTCCTTAGTAAACGTCCCAATTTAACCTTTGTTTTAGCGTTACCAACAAGTATTTTCAAAATGAAACATATATGGCTTCAGATGACACTTCGTTGTGGTAAAAACAGTATTTTGGTTTCAGGTTGACTTTTTACTCTAGGTTTTTATTTTGTGTCCCAGAAAATTATACTGTTTCATGATATGTGGAGTTTAAAAATCAGTTTCATATTTGCAGGTAAATATAATGTGATTTGACTTGATGTTGACTTATTGTGGTGATCTTTTAACAATATATGCGAGTATGGAAATACTATGTTGTGCACCTGAAACTAACATAATGTTATATGTCAATTATGCCTCAAGAAAAAAAAAAATAGTTCTTAACTTTAGCGAATAAGGAAGTACTCAAAATTTTCACAAAATGGTTCACCTCTATTACTCCCAAAGGAGTAGGTATTCAGCACTGAAAGAAAGTTTTAAAAATCAATTTCATCCTTGTAAGTAAATACAATGAACCAGTAACATTCCCATACAATAAAATTCTTATCTGATGGAACAATATCAGCACTTCTTTTCATTAACCAAATGGCATAAAGCATTGTTATAACGATCTTTTGCTTCCCATCAAAATAATTTAGCTAACGACACAATGACAATATTTCTTTAGGTCCTACAACACATCAAATCTAGTGGAAGACCTGAAGATTTTGTATAGAACGGCTGGACAGCAAGGCAGAGGAATCACTTTCCTCTTCACGGACAATGAGATTAAGGATGAGTCAGTTTTGGAATACGTGAACAATGTTTTATCATCGGGGGAGGTAGGAGTTCATATATCTTCATGCATTTTGACTCTTCAGATGGCCTCCTGCTTGAGAGCTCTCTGTGTCCTTCCATCACAGTTGTTGAATGAGTGCTATTATGGGGGATTAGGAGATCCCTATTAGGAAGAAATGCTTTTTCTGTTGGGTTTGGAGAATAAAAGTGAGCTGATTGGATATTCGATATGCCCATTTACCCCCTCCAAGGGCTATGACTGCACAGTTAATAATAGAATCGTTTGTGTATTTTAAAATGTGGGGTATCTTATCTTGAGGACTTGGCTAATTTAAAAAAAAAAAGGATGTGTAAAGCTTTTTATTTTGCTGTAGTCCTAATAGTTTATTTTTGCTTTTGTTTCCCTTGCCTGAGAAGACACATCTAGAAAAAATGTTGCTAAGGCTAATGCCACAGACCACTGCCTATGTTTTTTTCTAGGAGTTTTATGGTTTCAGGTCTTGTATTTAGGTCTTTAAGCCATTTTCATTTCATTTCATTTCATTTCATTTCATTTCATTTCATTTCATTTATTTTGTTTATGTTTAGAGAGACAGAGAAAGAGACAGAATGTGGGTAGAGAGGGAGAAAGAGAATCCCAAGTAGGCTCCATGCTCTCAGCACAGAGGGCTTGATCTCACAAACTGAGGTTATGACCTGAGCTGAAATCAAGAACTGGACACTCAACTGATCGAGCTACCCAGACTCCCCATTACCATACTGTTTTGATTATTATGGGTTTGCAGTTCATTTTGAAATCTGGAATTGTGATACATTCATCTTTGTTCTTCCTTTTCAAAGTTGCTTTGGCTATTGGGTGTCTTTTGTGGTTCCATACAAATATTAGGATTATTCTAGTTTTGCAGAAAATACTATTGGTACATTGATAGGGATTGCATTGAATCTGTAGATTGCCTTGGGAAATATGGACATTTAATAACATTAATTCTTTTAATCTATTAGTATGGGGGTGTGCTCAATCGGTTGAGCATCTGACTCTTGATTTTGGCTCATGTTATGATCTCATGGGTTCATGGGATTGAGCCCCGTGTCAGGCTCTGTGCTGACAGTGTGGAGCCTGCTTGGGATTCTCTCTCTCCTTCTTGCCTGCCCCCCGCTCACATGCATGTATGCTCTCTCTCATTCAAAATAAATAAGTAAACATTTAAAAAAATCTATAAGCATGGAATGTCTTTCCGTTTGTTTGTGTCATGAAGACTTCTGTTAATTTTTAAAGGTGAGTTTTAGGACACAAATGGAGGAAAGATATCGTATGTATCGACCTATATATTTTGATCTGTTTGCATATGCCTGTACTGAATTTGAATGTTTGCACTTCTTTTGAAGGTCTCCAACCTATTTGCTCGTGATGAAATTGATGAAATTAATAGTGATCTCATATCAGTCATGAAAAAAGAATACCCCAGGCGCCCTCCTACCAATGAGAACCTGTATGACTACTTCATGAGTCGGGTCCGGCAGAACCTTCACATTGTGCTCTGCTTTTCACCTGTGGGGGAGAAATTTCGAAATCGAGCTTTGAAGTTCCCTGCCCTTATTTCAGGATGCACCATTGACTGGTTCAGCCGATGGCCTAAAGATGCCTTAGTTGCTGGTTAGTGTGGTGGACATTTTTGTCAGTTTTTGGTTAACATTGTGTGTGTGCGTGTGTGTGTGTGTGCGCGCACGCGTGTTTATTTATTTATATTCTGTGCTGTTTGTTCTCTCTGTACTGGATTGAGTCAAAAGTCACTTTGTCCAGCAGTTTAGGATATTTACAAGATGCTGCTCTTTCATATTAGGTAGCTAATTTTTCCCAGAGTGTGGTTATCAGATAACGATCTTCCGTCTGTACTCCCTTGGATTAATTTCCAGTGATTCTAGTCTTCTCAGGGATGCTTAAAGGCTTTGTCTCAGTTGGATCCCCAGGCACGTTCCAGGATGTCCCAGGAAGGCACTGAGGTTTTAACTGCTTTGATAGCATTTGTGTTCTTTTCAAAGTGGATTGGCCCATCTCTGAGTAGTTGAAGCCAAATGTCTCTTGGACATTTCGTTCTCGTGGTTGCAGTGCTGGAAATCAAAGAAGAAGACATTATCCAGCAGTCCTCTGATGGTTCCCATCCTTGAAAGGAGTGTTAGCTAGAGTGTTCTGGGACTTGGATCCTTGCTGCTTCCACTTCTGTGGAAGAGATGTTAGTAGAGGAGATGTTAGAGATCATTGAGTTTATGTTTTTTCAGCTTTGGGGGAGAAATTGTGGATATTTTAAGTGATGGGGATGTTTAGGCCTCACTCACCCTTGACCTGTTGTATCAGAATCTCAGGGGTGCCCTGTCTCATGGCAGTGGTTTTCAAACTTTTTGTCTGGTTATGTTTTAATAATAATTCAGAAGAGTCCTATTTCCCAGTAATACGTTGCTGGTAGCCTTGGTAGATCAAAGTGAGGTGAAGGAGGTGAGGAAGGGGCTGGAGCCTGCCCTCCCAGCCCCAGCCCACGTCTGTGTCACACCCACATCTGGTGCTCCAGTTCTGTGGTGCCCAGGGTGAGAACGACCGATCAGCCTGTCTCCTACAGATGGAGACACGGGGGACGCTGAAGCCGAGGGACTTGTCAGAGATTTAAGAAGCATTAGGATCTGTACTGGGGGAGGAACCCAGGCTTTATAGATTTATATATATTTTTAACAAATTCTTATCCACTGGGGACATTTTATTCTCTGCAAACTGCTGTTGACAATAATGTTTTTCCAATCTGTGGCTTTTAAACACAGAATGTTTTTACATATTCAGAGTACACATGTACATTTTCCTCTTTTGTCTTCTAAGGTTGGAGAAAAGGCCAGTGATTTAAAATTTTAAGTCCTCTTAAAATGTAAACACAACTAAGGGTAAAGCTTTAAAATTCCTTGAAGTAGGATATAAATGCAGAGCACACAATGACAGAATTTAAGAGCTATATTAAAGTTAACTATGAAACATGGTAATTAGTATGCAAGTACTTTGTAGAGTAGCATGTAAGATATTATTATGAACAATAAAATAACAATTTCAGGTGACAAACATTGTAATATACCATAATTAAGATGATTTAATTTAAATATGGAGCCCTTCCTGCTAGGTCTGTATTTCAGTCATCTCTTTTATTACAAGACAAAGGCCTCACTGATCTTTCCTTTGTTAATTTCTCACAAATCTGCCCCTTTCTTTTAAATCTCATCGTATCAACCCAAGCCAGGATTACATGGAGGTCAGGGAAGTTTTCATTTCCGTGTAGTTGTTTCCTAGCTGCTGTCCTGACTTTCAACGGATGAGGCTCCTTGTTTGTTTATTGTGAATGTATTTATTGAACTCCATGCTGTTTATAGAACCAGGCATAGTAGGGAGTAAGGTGGGCTTGTGTCTTCAGTCCGGATCCTCTTCCCAGGCAAGCTCATTGTCACCCTTCTGGGTGATGTGCCCCATCAACTTTTCTCTCTAGTCTCGTCGGTCCTCTGGCTGCCTGCTTGATACATTCTGTGCGCTTGACTGCCTGCTTGATACATCCTCATGGGGGCTTTACAGACCGCTACTCCACATGTCTGCAGCTGAACTGCCTCTCCTCTGGTCCCTTCCCCAGGAAGTCCCACCATTGTCCACAAAACCATGCAATCAGAGAGCTTTGTCTTTGTCTTGAACATCCCAGCTTCCTTCAGCTCTCAAGTCTGCTCCATTGGCAAATCACTTTGACTTTATCTTTTTTTTTTAGGTTTATTTATTTATTTGGGGCGGGAGGGTCAGAGAGAGAGGGAGAGAGAGAATCCCAAGTAGCCTCCACACTGCAGCTCATAGCCTGACACGGGGCTCAATCTCATGAACCATGAGATTATGACCAAAGCCAAAATCAAGAGTCAGATGCTTAACCAACTGAGCCACCCAGGTACCCCATGTTGACTTTATCTTTTAAATACTGGGGGACTGTCTCTAGCACTTTCCCTCTCACAGATGTCCTAGGCCAAGCTGTCATTGTCACTCACCTGGAAAACCCAGATCACTTTCTAATGACCTCTCCTCCTCTTCCAGCTGTCTGCCATCTATCCCACAATGCTGACAGAAGAATGAGGAAAACACAAACCCAACCACACAGCTTTCTACTTAGAACCTCGCATGACCTCCCCGTGCTCTTGGGAGAAAGGCCACGTTACGTAGCCTGGCCTCCCAGACTGGGAAGAGTGGCCCTGCCCACCCCCCATCTTCCCTTGAGGTCACTCTTTCTTCCTATTCTGTTCTTCTGGATCCTTGAACAGGCTGCTTTTTCTTCCCATGTGACACCCTCCTCCTCCATCCTATTGAGCACTCCTCCCTTTGTCTGGATGGTGCTGGCTCAGTCAAACTTCCCTTCCTAAGGGGAAAATCCTGCCTCCCCTTCTCCCCACAAAACTGATCCCATGGTATCACTTCATAGCACTCTGTGCTCTTCCTTCCTGGGGCTAATCACAGTCTGCCATTTGTATAGTTGTGTGTTGATCTGGCCCACTAGACTAAAAACTCCATGAGGTCAAGGACTACCTATCTTTTATTCACAATCTGGGCAGCTACCAGTGCTGAATGAATGAGTCAGTCTGTCAAAGTTCATTTACTTGCAGTCTTCTCTAACCCAACACAAACCTCTCTCTTTTTCTCCCCAGATACACCTCTTTTGTTTGTCCTCTGAATGTGCTTTAATCATACTTATTCTCCATACATTGTCCCCCTTAGATCAAGAATATTCTCTTCAGTCTCCTCTGTTTATCTAAGTTCCAGAGCTTAGTCAGAACTCAACACATCCTTCACTCTTTTTTTGTTCTCTAAGGAATATTTAGTTTCCCGCCCTCCCATCTTGGACCTCCTATATCTTAGCACGTAGACTTTATATCATGTACCTGGTATTGAAATCTTCTTAAACTATTGATAACCTGTAATTTTTTGTGGTATGTCTTCAGTCTAGTCTGGTAAGTATTTACTGTGCTAGTCACAGTAGTGGATAAAATAATTATAAGATATAAGACATAGCTCCTTTATTTAGTAAATACAAAATCTTGTTGGGAAAACCAACATCTATGCACCTAATATTAACCTTGCTTCTGTTAATTTGAAAGAATACCATGTGTGGGCATTGCAAATACTTAATATACTTAGGAACTTAAGTGTTGTTTATTCTTTTTGGAAAACTAGCCATGAGGTTTCTAGAAACAACCTTATTTAAGTTGTCTTCAGGATTCTGGTTCTAAGTTAAATTATTATCTCCAGCCACATCAGAAAGGAAATACATGATTTCATTTGTGTTAGTATATATCATTTAGATTATACTATTTCCCATAAAATATTAAATTGTATATTTTTATAATTAATTAATATTTTATTGATATTTTATTCTTTAACAAATTTTTTTTTAATGTTTATTTTTGAGACAGAGAGAGACAGAGCACGAACGGGGGAGGGGCAGAGAGAGAGGGAGACACAGAATCCCAAGCAGGCTCCAGGGTCTGAACTGTCAGCACAGAGCCCGATGCGGGGCTAGAACCCATGAATGGTGAGATCATGACCTGAGCTGAAGTCAGACGCTCAACTGACTGAACCACCCAGGCGCCCCGATTAATATTTTATTCTTTAAGATGCATTTTTTGTTTCTTAAGCCTGTTTATTGAGGTATGAATGATATACAAAGAGCTGAACATATTTAAAATATACAACTTGATGTATTTCGAAGTAAATACACACCCATGGGACTATCATCGTAATCTGTACCATAGACAATCCATCACCTCCAGAAGTTTCCTTCTGACTTAAGTGTAAGAAGTTCTTAAGTTATTTCTTAATTATTATTATTATTATTTTGTGATAACACGACGTAAGATCTCTTGTAGTAATTTTAAGTATACAAATAGCATTGTTAGCTACAGGCATCATGATACACAGTAGACTTCTGGGACTTATTCATGAATAGCTAAAACTTTGTACTTTTTGTTACTTTCTGACTGGGAGGAGGGGGAAATGGGACCCCCCTCTTCCTAGTCCCTGGCAATCACAGTCCTCTCTGCTTCTATGAGTCTGACACTTCAGATTCCTCCTGTAAGTGGTATCATGGAGTATTTGTCCTTCTGTGTCTGGCTTATTTCACTTAGCATAATGCCCTCCACGTTCATCCATGTTGTTGCAAATGGCAGGTGTCTTTTTTTTTTTTTTTTTTGGCAGGGTGTCTTTTTTAAGGCCGAATAATATTCTTTTGCATGTATATCCATTTAACCATCAACAGACATTTAAGTTGTTTCCACATCTTGGCTACTGTAAATAACGTTGTTATGAGCACAGGGGCACAGATATCTCTGGGACAGTGATATTACTTCCTTTGGAAATGTGCCTGGAAGTGGGATTGTTGTATCATATGGTAGCTCTATTTTTAATTTTTTGAGGACCCTCCACACTGTGAGGACCCTCCTTTTTTTGCACACCCTTGCCAACATTTGTTATCTTTTGTTTTTTTTGATAATGGTCATCCTAACTGATATGAAGTGATATCTCATTGTTACTTTGATTTGCATTTCCCTAAGGATTGGTGATGTTGAACACTTTTTCATATATCTGTTGGCCATTTGTATGTCTTCTTTAAAGAAATCTCTTTTCAGTTAATTTATCCATTTTTTTTAGAAATTTTTTTCAAGTTGTTTATTTATTTTCAGGAGACAGAGACAGCATGAGCAGGGGAGGGGCAGAGAGAGAGAATACCAAGCAGGCTCCACGCTGTCAGTACAGAGCCTGATGTGGGGCTTGAACTCACGAAGCATGAGAACATGACCTGAACCGAAATTGTGTCAGACGCCTACCTGACTGAGTCACCCAGGCACCTCCCCACTTTGTCCATTTTAATCAAGTTACTTGTTTTTTTGCTGTTGAGTTGTAGGAGGTATTTATTTCACGTTGTCTCTTATCAGAGGTACAGTTTGCAAATATTTTCTCCCCCATTCCATAAGTTACTTGTTGACTTGTTAATTGATGTCTTTGCTGTGCAGGAGATTTTTTCGTTTGGTGTAGCCCCATGTTGTTTTTGCTTTTGTTGCCTGTGCTTTTGGTGTCATGCCCAAAAATTATGACCAAGAGCATTGTCAAGGAGCTTACCCATTATGCTTCCTTCTGAGAGTTTTATGGTTTCAGGTCTTATGGTTAAGTCTTTAATCTACTTAATCTATTTTAATCTCAAAATAGATTGAACAATACATAGAGTGTTGTGTATGGTGTAAGACAGTAGTCCGATTTCATTCTTTTGCATACAGATCTCCACTTTTTCCAACACCACTTATTGAAGAGACTATCCTTTCCTCGTTGTGTATTCTTGGCACCCTTGTTGAAAATCAATATATATATGGGTTTATTTCTGAACTTTCTTCTGTTCCATTGGTCTATATGTCTATTTTTAAGGCCAATACCACACTGTTTTAATTACTGTAACCTTGTAATATATTTTGAAATCAGGAAGTGTGACGCCTCCAGTTTTGTTCTTGCTCAGAATTGCTTTGTTTTTTTTTGGGTTTTCTGTTGTTCCATATGAATTTTAGGATTGTTTTCTCTATTTCTGTAAAAAAATGCCATTGGAATTTTGATCAGGACTCTATTGAATCTGTAGATGGCTTTGGGTAGTATGGACATTTGAAAATAATAATTCTTCCAAATCATAAACATGTGATGGCTTTTCATATATTTGTGTTTATTTTAATTTCTTTCATTAGTAGTTTATAGTTTTTAGCGTACAAGTCTTTCATTTCCTTTGGTGGAGTTTATTCCTACATATTTTATTCTTTTGGATGCTATCATTATAAATTAGTTCTTCTTAATTTCTTTTTCGGATTGATGTTATTGCCCAGAGTATTTATCTAATTTAAAGATGCTTACTTAGAAGGTTAATACTAGATTTTGTAGTATTTTCATAATGAAGTGCTTTTGGGAAAAATGTGAGTTTTTTCATACGTGAATTTAAATTGACTAAGTCTCTTGATAAAGCATTTAAAGAAAAATATGCCTTGTTTTATGTTGTAAAGTCTTGTCTTTTCCACCATTTAATAACCTCCATTTTGGCAAACCTTTGTTTTTAGCTTTATATGGCGTTGTCTTGAATGAATTGTTTCTTTAAATGTCTGTATTCTCTTCATTCTGGTGGTCTTGTCTGTATTTTTTTTTTCTCTTTTTTGTCCCTTCCTTGGCTACCTTTAGTTTAGTCTTCATTTCCAAGATGGTTTTATCTTTTTCTTCTTATTTCCTGAGCTCAGTCAATTCCTTTTTTCATTTCTTCCTGATACATTATTTGGTCAGTTTCTTTTTAACTTTTGAATTTATGATTCAAAGTAGTTTATGACTCATTCAAAGGCTTCTCTGGGGATACTGGCATCAATTTGTGGCGTGTTACAGTTTTAATTTGTTTTTTTTTTTTTTTTGGGAGAATGAGGGACAGAGGTTTCCATCAGCTGAGGCATTTTGATTTTCCTTTCCTATTTCATTTTTTATTAGGTTTTTTCGTTTAATTCCAGTATTATTAAGATAGTAGTCTTGCATTTCTTAATGATACTCTGTGGTGCTAATGTCACTCCTAAACCCATGAACTTCATTTTGATTTCTCCACGGTAAAGGTAACTTTTAATGTTCTTCTAGATTACATTTTAAATAAGCACATTGTTATCAAAGTAGGCCATCTTCACTTGAAAATGAAGTCTCAAGCAAAATCAATAGCCTATATATGGTGTATTTTTTTTCAAAGAAGGACATTTTAATTATGTGAATAAAATGGCCCTCTTTGAGAATTATTACTTGATTTATAATATACAAGACATGGTCTTATGAGCTAGCCACCCCTGCTTCTGCAGCCGCTCACAGCTGGTGATACATCCTCAAGAAGGCAGCTTCATGTGATAACCCCTCAGAAAGTAATGCCAACCACAACAGTATCCACATTTTTTTCTGGGAAAATTAACCTGTTTTGCTTATGAAGCCCATTAGTCAATAAATATTTTTGGACTTGGTGCTGCAGTTGAATGTGTTTGCTTAGCACTCTAAAAGACTACAGAGTTCAGTTCTCTTTGGACTTCTAAATCAAGGTGACATGGGCTTTGGAGTCCATCATCCTTGCATTGAATCGCCAACCTGCCATCTGCAAGGAAACTCCTCTAAGCCTCATTATTCTTCTGTACAAAAGGCACATGTTAAAATTCATCACTTAGGGATGTTGTAAGGATTAACTGATAAGGTTTTGTCAAGATTAGACATGCTCGCCCTCTGAAGGTATCGGTTAAGAATGTGTTTGGCTGTAAGAGAAAACCAGAGAAGTGCTTGCTCAAGCAAGTCCTTTTTTCTCCCCCCTTCTCCTGCTTCCAAGAAAACACAGAGCTGCTCAGTCCAGGATGATGCCATTTGGGGGGTCTTACTCCTTCTATCTTGCTGTTGTCCTTAGGGTGTGGCTTTTACTCTTACAGGCACAAGGTGGCTGTTGCATCTCCAGACATTATGTTTGTTGATGCCTTATGAAATTTGCCTTTTAGTTCAGGGCAACGTTCTTCCCCAAGAACTTTTGTCTGCACGTCATTGGCCTCAACTGGGTCACCCCTACTTGTAAGAGAGTCTGGACAATTGACGAATTTCAGTTGGGCAGATTTTTACCTTGAGCAAAACAGAGACTCTTTTAGTAACAAAGAGAGAGGATGGCTGCTGGATAGGCAACTCATGTCCCTCTTTCCCTTTGTTACTTCAATTCTTTTCATCTCAATGAAGTGGAAATTGAAGGGCACCAAAATTCAGGCAGGGATCCAAACATTCTCCTCTCTATCCCACACATACCTCACCTCATTCCCATCAAGTGCTGTGAGCACATAACACCAAAATATAACCCATACCAACCTCAGGCTTCAGTCTGAAGATGGGCCCCCAAACTGGCATTGCTGCTTTGGTGATTAGATAATAGAGATGACCTTGGAAGGGGTTTCCATGGCCTCTTGCTTGAGCTTAGCAGGCTTTGGTCACGCTAAGTAAAAGTGATCTGATTGTTTTCATAACCTTCCCTGCACCAGAGATTGTGAGTCCTTGGAAAAATATCCTTTGAATCTACTCTATTTTTATTCTCTTTGACTTTTAGAGAGATAAAAACAGCACTTGCTACATAAAAAAGAATTCCCCATATTGATACTCTCTGTTCACATAAGAAGGGAAAAAATCATTACATAGTAAATACGAGGAGGTTTTCAGAAAGTGGGAACCTCCCCGAGGATACCCTGTAATGCCAAGTAAAGCACTTAGCATCATGCCTGGCTCATGGTGAATATTGCTGCTGTAGGGGTTAATACCTACTACAAAAACTTTATCCTAGGCAAAGATTGTTCCTGTGTTCCCGGTGCCTAGACTTAAACTTCCTAGAAGTTAAACTGTTCTTTGTAGAGATTGCTTAACTCATATGAGAAAATATGACTTCTGAGTCTTAATTTATGGCCTTTCAATGTATATGGTAAACTTTGTTTATAACCAAGCCGAGAAATGGTACCTATTATTTACATAGATGTAAACACTACCCCACAATTGCTTTACGAACTTAATTTAGTGATCAGTGGCTAATCATTTTTTATTTCTTTGCCAACTATCACCAGATAGGTTTGTTTACTTGATTCCTTCTCTTTCCTTCCCTTTTTATTGGCCGTATTTCTATTTGCAACTCTTATGTACATTATTCGATGCTTTAAGTACTTTTCAAGCAAATCCGTAGGCAGTTTCGTATCCCCCAAGATACATAAAGTTGGTTATGGTAACTTCTAACCGCATTGTGCATAACCTTTGTAAATTCCTTGGCATTGAGACCAAATTTCATACTAGTCTTTAGCTCCACGGTACCATCACAGGGCTCGGTGTGCCGCAGACACTCAGCGTGTTTGTGGTGATTGATTAGGTCTGGCTTTATGGCCTCTTCCTATAATAGGAAATGCTGCCTTAGAATGGGTCCCATGATTGGCAGTATCGGGAAGACAAAGGTCTTCAACAGGAGGTTTTTACCCAAACATTTTTAAAGGACACTGTAAATTAGAATTGACTGCAAATGGCCACCCACCACTTTTAAGAACAGGATGACCCAGGCATAAAAAAATATAGTGGCAAACATTCCACATACCAAATGCAGTCAGAGCCTGGGGGAATTAAGGGTGTGACAGGTTCTGCATTTAAAAATAAATGGGAATGTTAAATTTGAGTACCAGGTGGGCACTGATTTCTGAGTTATTTGTACCACTTTTGCCCTTATGTGAAGCATAAAACAGGCTGGCTGTTGACCAGAACCTGCAGCCATGCAGAAGAGACTTCTTTGCATAAGTAACAGAAAACAAAGGCTAATGATAGTCTTGAGGTCTGTTACAGCTTTATAAATGAAAGGGAAAATAAAATTGTTGAAATCATAGGCCTGGGGCCAAAAATGCTGACAGATATTTACCAGGTTTGGGTATAAAAATGGTATGCAGTCCTAAAAAATATCTAAATCTTTCAAAATTAGCCAGTTAACTTTTCAGATGGTCATTCATGTGTATGTTTCACACACTGCCGTCCTTATTCCTTCTAGTGTCTGAACACTTCCTGTCCCCCTATGATATTGACTGCAGTTTGGAAACCAAGAAGGAAGTGGTCCAATGCATGGGCTCCTTCCAGGACGGGGTAGCTGAGAAGTGTGTTGATTATTTCCAGAGATTCCGACGGCCTGCTCATGTGACTCCCAAGTCGTACCTCTCCTTTATTCAAGGCTATATGCTCACATATGGAGAAAAGCGTGCAGAAGTGCAAACCCTGGCCAACAGGTAAGTGTGAAGTTCGGATATAAAGTTGTTTTAAAGCCTTGGCTCTCAACGGGGAGCAAATTTGCTCCTAGGGAGCCGTTTGCAATGACTAGAAACATTCTTGTTTGTTACACCTCAGGTGGTCGGGAAGGGGTGCTGTTGGCAGCAAATGAGTAGAGGTCAGGGATGCTGCTAACATCTCACAGTGCACGGGATAGCCCTCTGCAGCAAAGAATCAGCCCCAAATGCCAATAGTGCTGCGGCTGAGGCACCCTCCTCTCAAGCCTATTCCAAGGATTAGTCCATGATTGCTAGGAGCTTTGTTTTTGCCCAGTCGAATAAAGTGTTGCCGAGTGTTCATGTGACCTACTACTTGCTATAATACTGAATGACATAATGGCAGAAATAGCGAATTCAGACTGCCTGCCTCCCTCCACTCGTCCTTCTCTGGAATGCTGACGTTCACTGCCTGGGGAATACCCTGCTTCACTGAACTCTGTTCCAGATTTCACTGCTCTGCCCAGCTCTCTTCTGAACACCTGTAGCTTCTGCTTGGATATGGCCAGAACCAGCCAGGGATGCTTCATAAGGGACCCTGGGTGGGACATTGGACTGACTGACTCTGAGGGCCCTGGTCTTTGAGGTTGCATTATCTCAGGCCCAGACAGGCAGCATCCCTTCGCAGGGTGGTTCTGATGGCTTCATTCCTTGATTTGTTTCATTCCTTAATCCCAAATCTTTCTTCTTTTAACTTAATTGGTCTTTTTAACAAAACAAAACAGAAGTTATTTATTTTCCTTCCTCCAGATTTGGGTTTCAAGCATTTGAAGTCTCTTGTCATTTAACTAAACTTCATTAGGCCTGTTTCCTTCATGATACAGATTCTAGACCCACGATTGTTCATGTTGTGCGGCATCGTAATGGTTTCACTGTCCCACATGCGGTGTGTGAAAAACATATGGACGTGTTTAGTTAGGCATCAACCCTGGATGCATATTCTTTTCGTCAAGCCCTCTTGGATTTGCTATTTGCACAGACCCTCATTTTTCATATACGACCATTGCTGTCTGTGTTAACGAACCAGTGCTTGGAAAACCACAAATTTTAACCATGGCTTGCTTGGATTTTCAATCCTAGAATGAATACTGGATTGGAAAAGCTAAAAGAAGCCTCAGAATCTGTTGCAGCCCTGAGCAAAGAACTAGCAGTGAAAGAAAAGGAGCTCCAAGTGGCCAATGATAAAGCCGACACGGTGCGTGGGCACTCACACGTGTGCCAAATTTGTTTTAAATTCCTGGTAATAAGTGTTAACGACGTATGCATATTCACTGAGTTGTCACCACGAAAGTACAAATTATTTCCAATAGAATCTAATACTCTTAATCTTACTGGGCAACGGTACCGGACCAACTCAACAAATCAAGGCAAAAATGTGCATTTTCAGCCTGCCAAGGTTTGTTCTGTGAGCTTTTTTCCCCTTCTATATTGAAGTAGGTCTTAAAAGAAGTGACAATGAAAGCACAGGCCGCCGAGAAGGTCAAGGCTGAGGTACAGAAGGTGAAGGACAAAGCCCAAGCCATTGTAGACAGCATCTCTAAGGACAAAGCCATCGCTGAAGAAAAACTGGAAACCGCAAAACCAGCTTTAGAAGAGGCAGAAGCAGCCCTGCAGGTAAATCTGTGTGATATGGCAGGTGTCAAGTTTAGCGCCTGGGAGGAGGGCGAAGGAAAATGAATAACAGCAAGGAAACGCGCTACTGCTCCAGACCAAAGGTCTTCCCTGGAACTATTTCAAGGAATAGTTTCTGCAGGGAGATGTTATTAGCTCCGTATAGATATGGCTTTTGCTACTCCGCATCTCATTTTCTTCACTCCTGAATGATGGGCAGTGTCATAGATTGGCGGTCAGGAGTCCTGGGTTCTCATTTCCACTCTGTCGCCAATAAGCTATGTGACATTGGGAAAGCCACAGAAAATTTCTAAAATAACATTTCTCTCCTCATTCATTGAGGACCCCGGCATGGGTCTGTAAGAGACAACGTTCTCCGAGTGTATCTGTGGATTTTACCCAAATACAGAGCTGCTGACCTAATGTAGCCCGTGAACGGCAGGTTCTGAACAGGTCCCAACTTGCGTGGCAATAGCAGAAATGGCAAAATTAGGAAGGAGGTTGGATTCTGAGAAAATACGATGAGTTTAGTGACATAGGCCCCACCTTAAAGAGCTGGTCCAGTTTCGAAGGCCCAATTTAAGACTTCTGGGGACTCGATTGAAGATTGCCTTTACTTCTGTCTTACTCAGCCACTGCCTTATGTTATTGATTCCTGGTCTAGGAAATGGCTGGAGAAATGAAGCCCTGATGATCTGCCCACAGCTAATTCAAGTTCTAGAACCCCCACTTTGCATGCCTCGTTACTTGACAATGCAAACTTTTTTAATCGCTTCTTTTGCTCACTGCCTTAGACACTTCTAAATCTTTTTTGATCCAAGTTGAGTCTTTTAGTTTCCTGAGCAATATATGAGTTTCTACTCTTTTGAGATAATGAAGATACGGCCGCCTCCTTTGTCCCTCCAACTTTTCACACTACTCTTACTGTGATGTGTCTTCACTTACTGTTTCTGTCTTCCTCCTTTCCCTGGCTAGAGTGTGCTTCTTCATCCTCAAAGCCCCGTGGGTCTTCAGTCTCTTAGACTGGTGGGCTCCTCATCTCCCCCTGCCTCTTTTAAAAAATCAACTTACTGTGGTAGGACTGACATGTGAAAAGCAGGACGTGTATACTGTACACAACTCGGAAGGTTTGGGAATAAATATATACCTTGAAACCATCCCTAACTTCAAGCCCATTGACATGTCCATTACCTCCCAAAGTTTCCCCGCCGCTCCCTTTAATGCCATTGTTGTTGTTATTGTTTTTCATGTCATAAAAACATTTAACATAGGATCTAAAATCTACCCTTTTAACAAATTCGAAGTATATAATGCAGTATTGTTAACGATAGGCACTGTGCTCTGTAGTAACTCTCCAGAATTTATTTAGCATAACTGAAAACCATCAGCTCCCCATTTTCTCTTCCTGACAGACCCTGACAACCACCACTCCACTCTCTGCTTCAATGAATCTGCCCGTTTTAGATTCCACATGTAAATGGGATCATATTGTTTTTCTATATTTAGTTTATTTTACTTGGCATAATGGCCCCCAGGTCCATCCATGTTATCTCACACGGCAGGATTTCCTTTATTTTTTTTTTAAGGCTGAATAACATTCCATTGAACACAGGCACTCCACACACACATACGCATGCATGCGCACACACACACACACACACACACACACACACTCCCTCTCTCTACGTATGTATATCTCACATTTCTTTATCCACTCATCCACTGATGACCACTTAGATTGCTTCCATATATCGGCTACTGTAAATAGTGCTGCAGTGAACATGGGGGTTAGATATCTCTTCGAGATCCTGGTCTCCACCCACCCCCCTTTTTGGGGCATTTTGGCTTCCGACTGTGGGTCTCTGATCAATAGAAAGAAGACATTGATAGTGTAAAGAATCTTTTAAATCTTTACTTAACTCATGATACCCCATGGCATCATAGAAAAAGAGCCTATGGTATCTTAGATCATGCTTAAAGGGGTAAATTTTCCCAAGATTTAAAAGGCTTAGCATCTTTTCTGTATTATAACATATTTTTCTTTATCCTCCTAATTTCTTGTTCTCTACCACTAAGATATTCCACATAAACATCAATGCAGAAATGTCTGGAAACAGGGGTAACATGATGGGGTGTATTGGAGAGATTTCCAATAATTTCCTTCATTGGTTCTGCCTCCATTTTATTGCTTCCTTGTGGGCTTTTGAAATCTTGAAATATGGTACTACCAATTTATTCTAAGAAGTTCTAGATCCCCTCAAACTAACCTTTTGGCATCAGGCCACATAAATCTATACAAGAAATAAGGTAAGCACAAAGAATATTTCTCTTCCTATCTCAAAACTAATCTGACTCCAGGCAAACAAACAAAATACCTCCAGATGTTAAATAACTATTATATTGCAAGCGTGTCTAGGAAATTATGTGGCCGTCACACTGCTTTGTCTTCAGAGAAAAGAGGAATCCAATACTTAGCTGAAATAGGTTGAGCTTTAGACATACCTCCCCCCCCAACTCCTTTTACCTGGGCACCCAACATAATTGAGCCCAATTCTGTTAGACAGTTTTCTCTTTTAAATCTAAAGTAAAATCAGCATGTCCGGCTCCTTACATCCTTTACTTAACATTTATTTACAACATTTATTTGACCCTACTTTCCCCACTGGCTGCTATTATATTTCTCTCCTTTCTTTTATAGCTACACGTCTCATATAAAGATCTGTCAGCTGTTTCTAGCCCTTGAACACAAATTCTCCTTCACTTCCGGTTGTCTTGCGTCACAAATACGCATCGACTGAAACAAACATTTCCAAAGTATGTAGTTACAGTCCTAAATTCAGTGGGGGTTTTTTTTCTTCATTTTTTTCCCCCAATCCTCAGAGAAAAGGTTATTAGCTTTGATTCCAAGGTCTCTGGTCACCTTCCTTTGATGCAAATGCAATTAAGACAGAAGGTTTTCAACATCTGGAAGGAATGAGTATACACTATTTGTCCCAGAAATAGGACTGTATCAGATTCTTATCTTTAGAATTTTTTCCCATACTTATCCCCATAAAGTGTTTAAGAGACAGAACAGTTAGCAACCACAGTGGGCCTATCTGACTATTAAATAATTTACTCTATCAGAATCTCCGTGATAGAAATGGAACAGGACTTCTCTGAGTTAGTGAAATTCGTATTGCTTAAGTTCCATCATTTAAAGGTCACTTCCACTCAGAAACCTCTAATTATTCAGTCTGTCAGCCCTGGGGCTACCTGCTTGTGTCGGTCCACTGTGACAAGTCTGGGTTGCTAAAGAGAGAGGCAGATTCTTGCCCTACATCACTAATGAGTAAAAAGCACTGCACATTCTGGAGTTTTCCTGGGTTAGAATTCCTCATATCTCCTTGAGTGCTGAGTTTTCTTTTTCTTTCAGATTACAACCCCCTTTTTTTTCTGACACAAAGTGGTCTGTACAATTTTGGAGAAGTCACAGCTCCTTATCTGCTCACCAGTATTTCCCTCACTGTCTCTCCTCTTGCTGTCAGTTTGAATTGTAGAAGTTTGAACTTTCTGGGACATGCGTTTCTTTGGGATTAAATATGCATCTCAACCTTATGACTGCATCCAGCTCAAATACGCTTCCTTTCCTCTGTCAAAATAGCATTGAGAGATTACAGGTTTGTCCACACTTTCTTACCTGAGATTGCACGATGACCTCTTCTCCTCTCACAGACTATCAAGCCTTCGGACATTGCCACTGTCCGCACATTGGGCCGACCACCTCACCTCATCATGAGGATCATGGATTGTGTGCTGCTCCTGTTTCAAAGGAAAGTCAATGCAGTGAAAATTGACCTGGAAAGAAGCTGTACAATTCCTTCCTGGCAGGAGTCTTTAAAACTCATGACCGCAGGAAACTTTTTACAGAACTTGCAGGTTGGTAGTTCAGTAACGTTGGGATGACAGGGGACTCGGACTTCGTTAGAGTATCTGAGTCCTTTAATAGAATAAGTTTCTGAAAAGGTTTTGCTGTACATACACATTTTTCCTTATTAATTTTTTTGCCATATTTATTGAGGTAGAATGACATAAAATTCTATATATTAAGGTGTACAACTTGATGTTTAGAGATCTGTATACACTATGAAATAATTTCCACAGTCAAGCTAAAGTAGCCATGACCTCACAGTTACCATTTTCTTTTCCGTTCTTTTTTTTTCTTGTTTTGTGGCGAGAACACTTAGAAAATTTCAACTATACAATGTTGTTGACTCTATTCTTCTTACTGTACCTTAGGTCTCCAGAACTGTTTCTTCTTGTATCTTGATACTCTGTATGCCTTGACCAACATCTCTCCTTTCTCCTCTCCCATCCCTGGCAACCAGCATTCTACTCTGCTTCTGTGAGTTTGACTATTTTAGATTCTATGTATACGTGAGACAGGCAGGGTTTGTCTTTCTGTGTCTGGATTATTTCATTTAGCACAATGTCCTCCACAAATGGCAAGAGTTTCTTATTTTTAAAGCCTTAATAATATTCTACTTACATATGTTGAACATATATTTAAGTATTTTTCAGAGCAGAATTTTCTTTTCCAAATATAAGACATTAGAGCTTTAAAAATAAGCATGAGATGGGGTGCCTGCATGGCTCAGTCAGTTAAGTGTCTGACTGTGACTCAGATAATGATCTCACAGTTCATGGGTTCAAGCCCCACGTCAGGCTCTGTGCTGACAGCTCAGAGCCTGGAGCCTGCTTCAGATTCTATGTCTCCCTCTCTCTCTCTCTCTCTCTCTGCCTCTCCCCTGCTCTCTCTCTCTCTCAAAAATGAACAAATGTTAAAAAATTTTAAAAAAAGCATCAGAACCTCTCCTGATAGATTGTAGGCATACTAAAACATCATCAGTGACCTATTTCAATAGAAGTTTAAAAAAAATCATTTTAAGAAAGCAAGACATATGTGCATGTATTGTATACATATGAATACAAATATATGTGTACTTATATTTTGCAAGTCTCAGTAGTAATTTTTTGAGTAGTAATTTGCATGTTTTTAATTTTGAGGTAGAACTTACATATGATAAAATGTACAAGTTTTAAGTATACAGATTAATGAATATTTACACATATGTATACCTGTTAATGAACACTGAGATCAGGATTTGTATTTCCAGACCCCGGAAATCTGTCTTGTGTCCCTACCTCATCAATAACCTCCCCTAGGGTAACTATTATTCTCATCTTTATCCCGATAATTAATTTTGTCGGTTTTGAAACTTACATAGGCGAATTGATATCACGTGACCTCCTGTGTTATATTCTTTTATTCAACAAGTCTTTGAGATTCATTCTTATTGTTTCAAGGACAGTATTTCATTCTTTTTTTCATTGCTATATAGCAGTTCAGTAGATGAAGCAGCGGTGTGTGCTAAATATTTAAAAACAACTGGTTCTCCGGGGAGATAAAAAGGAAAAAAAAAAAAAGAAAAAGTCTGATTTGTAGTGTTTGGCAATTTCCATGGCATAAGTATCCCCACAATGGCCATTTGCAAGCTACCGAAATGATCTTGCTGAATGCATCTGGGGGAGAGGTGTGTAAGCAGTATAGTTTCCCACTACGTAGGTACAATGGATATAAATGCCCTCAGAAACATAGATAGTAAAATGTAGTAATGTAAGAGAATGTGATTACTTTTATAGTATATTCTTTTTGTTGTAAATAACATTTGTCTAATTATAAGTTTCTATAATTTAACTTTTAAGAACAGTTCTATTTCACAACCTATTTGCAAAACTCCTAAACATTTAGTAATGGTTTCCGATGAGCTTGTATGAGCCAGCACAGTGTGAAATGCTGTAATATGTTTCAATTTATTTGTCCACTGTACTGTTGATGGGTTTGGGGGTTGTTACTAGTTTCTGGCTATTATAAATAAAGCTACTGTGAATATTGGTCTACGGGCCATTTGGTGGGTGTATTTGAATTTCTATTGGCTCTGTACTCCAGGAATGCAATTTCTGGGTCTTACGTTATCCTTTTTAAAAACAGATGGAAATATTTTTGATAGAAGTATAGTTGACTTACACTATTACATTGATTTCAGGGGTACAACACTGTGATTGGACAACTGTATACATTATGCTATGCTCACTACAAGGGTTTAAACAGCTTTATAGATAGTGCCAAAGAGCTTTCAAAAATAGCTGTGTCCTTTTACACACCCACCAGCAGTGTGTAAGTTGTTCTACATCTTAACTATTTTCTACTTTTCACTATTCTGATGGGTTTGCAGTACTGTTTTATTAATGTGGGTTTAGTTTGCATCAGACCTGGTAAGTAATGATTCTGAGAATCTTTTCAACAGTTTATGAACCTCTTGGGGATTCCTTTGTTAAGTACCTGGTAAGGTCTCTTGTCTGTTTAAATTTTTTATTGATGTGTAGTATTTCCTTATAAGAAACATGAGTAATTTGTCATTTATATGTTTGCAAATATCTTCTCCCACATTCTGCCTTGGTTGTTCATTCCGTTAAGGGTGTCCTCTGATAAACAGACATTCCTCAGTTTGATGTAGCCCAATTTATCAATATTTTCCTAGGAGTGCTTTCTGTGTTCTGTTCAGGAAATCTTTGCCCTCCCTCTAAGGCAGAATAAGTGTTTCTATGTTTTATTCAAGAAGTTTTATTGTTTTGTCTTTCATATTTGGACCGTGACACAACTAATGGGGAATACCAAAGTCACATCTGTTTCCAAAGCAATAACCTCCATGCTGTCTTTCATTCAGTTTTCAATTCCACATGCCCAAGTGTTGTGAGGCTAGAGCCTCTTGTGAGGCACCTTACAGCAGCTGTAACAGTGAGCAGCTTATGAAACTGGTGGCCATACAGACTTGTCCCAGATAATTAAAACGTGGCACTCTATGACATAAGTTGTCACCAAGAAGGAGTCACAGGTGGTGATGAACTCTGAGCATATGTGAAATGACAATGGTGACCGAGGAGATCAAGGAGTTTTCACAGAAAAGTGCAACAGTGGCATTGGACTTCTCATGGGATCTTGGCAGGCGACTCCAGGCTCCTGCCCTATGTGCCTGGTGGCAGGGCCACTGCTCTTGGAAGCTTCCTCGCCATTTGCCTTTTGTCACCATTGCCCTTCTGCTGCTCCCAAATGTTCTTCTGAGTTTTCTTCTGCCCTCATCATTTCTCCAGGCTCATAGAAGAAACTTGCATTGGAGGTTGTCTGAATGAGAGTGTGTGTGCTCTGCCCTGTACCGTGCATGTTCTGTGGAAACTTTGATTTATAGGCGCCACATTCCTTTCTACTTGGAGAAATCGAATCATCTTCTTAAAATTTTTTTAATGTTTTATTTATTTTTGAGACAGAGAGAGACAGAGCATGAGTAGGGGATGGGCAGAGAGAGAGGGAGACACAGAATCCAAAGCAGGCTCCAGGCTCTGAGCTGTCAGCCCAGAGACTGACGTGGGGCTTGAACTCATGAACCGTGAGATCATGACCTGAGCTGAAGTCAGACCCTTAACTGACTGAGCCACCAAGGTGCCCCTACTCAGCTTCTTTTAGATGTCAAACACCACTCGAGGAAGGTCCAGTTTCATTGTTTGGCCAGTCTTCTCTTGATGCAGGAAGGCATTCTTAATCCACTTATGCTACTATTTTTGAATCTTATCCCTTCAGAAGCTAACAGTTCTTTCATATTCTGGATAATTCTATGATTAAAAATTAATTCATTGCCCTCAAGACCGAATGTCCAAGTAGTTACCTTCGTATTTCAGATGAGCTTAATAGAACCTCTGTTTGAATGCATTAAGCATTTAGTTGCTGCTAAATGCTAAACATATTTTGTCTGCAGGCTGAAAATACCAGAGTGTATTTGTTTTCCATTATTGATTTTATGGGCTTACAATCCACCTATTTAGGATTAATGACATGAACATGTTATTGCTTTGGAAATTTTAATAACCATGTTAGTATTCATCGCCTAAATAATTTACTCCTTCCCTGGATCCTGGAACATTTATTTAGGGTTGGTATCTCTTGTTCACAGAAGATAAAGAATGCTCCGACTTCTTTGCTGTCACTGCTTCCTCTGTTTTCAGTTTCAGGACTTTTGTCCAATATCCTGAAATATCAACAAAATATGATGTCGTTCATTCATTCCTTAGTTCAACAATTTCAATGGCATTGTGAGCACAATGTGAATGTGGCCTCATGGAAAGAAGCATTTTGACTTAATTTTACTCTTTTCTTTCATAGCAATTCCCAAAAGACACAATCAATGAAGAAGTGATAGAACTTTTGAATCCTTACTTTGAAATGGCTGACTACAACATCGAAACTGCTAAACGCGTATGTGGGAATGTAGCTGGTCTTTGTTCCTGGACCAAAGCCATGGCTTCCTTCTTTTCTATAAACAGAGAAGTGTTGCCTCTAAAGGTGAGCCCCCTAGCTGGAACTGTGTGATGTGCGCCTGCAAGGGCGCTCAAGGCCAACTGGCCTTGTCTTCTCAGAGTGTACAGTAACCTTTGGCCTCTGGTGTTATTGTACTCAAGTCCACAGGGAGAGCAAGGGACAGAACTGCCGAGCACAGGACATTTTTCTTCTCTGTAATAGCACTCCAGTTCAGAATTGTACAAGTCGAAGCATGGACTTTCTACAAGGGCGCCATGTTGACGGTGGGCTGCTGGATATTTTTCCTCCACAATGTTAACTTGGAAAAAAGAAACACAGAAAACCATAGCGTAGAATACCCTGATAAATGTCCTGCCGGGAATCTTACAACCGAGGCAGGGTTGGCACACCATTGGTGGCCGGTGTTGGTTGCAAGGTATGATGTGGTATTCCCTCTCCTCTCCTTTACCTCAGGAAGGAAACTGAATGTTCTCTGTTCTTTAATGTGATTTGAGAATATGCCTGTTTTCCTTCGAGTAATTGCATTTTTAAGCTTCATATGTGCACGCTCCCCCACCACCACTGACAGTCTCTGGCAGATGCAGAGGCAAATGCATGTTTTGAAAATAGACTACCGATGGCTCCAAGATCACACGTGTGGCCTGGTGGATTATTTCACTTTTGTGTAACTTGGATCTCTCTCAACCATCGACTAAAATCCACTTATGTTTATAAACTACCCAAGGAGCTTAATAATCATGATAAAAATAATTGAGAGTGGCAAGAAGACAGGGATAGAGTTGCAAATCTGATTTTATTTTCTAATTGTTACCATACCAGGGTCATTTACTCAGTGGCTGAGGCCCCTTGGGGTCCTAGGGCAACTTAAAAGAACAAAGATTTACTTGGCTCAGAGAACTTTAGAGGACGTAAATGATGTCATTTTGTCAACATTATGAATTTGGGAGCCATTTGAAGACTCCAGCATAGCTTAAAAATGGACATTCTGATGTTGACGAATTAGAAGCACCATATCAAGTGCAAAACGCAGAGCATCCTTTGCAAATGTTTCGAGTGAGTGAGCATACAGTGTCTTTAAGGGAATTACTGTTGAATGCACGACGGGTAGCTTTTGTTGTAATTGTTTTTTAAACAAAATGAGCTGAAGTCAGTAGCAAATAATGGCCATTCTAAACAAGGCTTGCATGAGAACAATGAAATCCCCTCTTCAATTCCAGTACATTTCAGCCTCCGCCCAGTCCCAGGACAATCCAGATCATGCAGTAGGAAGTGAAGACCGTTACGAGGGGGAGCCTTTTACTTGCTTCTAGAAACTCTGCTTTTCTTTCTGAGCAGTCGGTCCTGGAAGTGACCTCCTGAAGTGCAATGAGCACCCAGCCTCTGGGAGCCTTGAGTGCATCAGGTCCCCGCTAATGTTCAGTCCTGAAAATAACTGCAGTTACAGAGAGCCTCTGTCTGGACCGCTTAGGGAGCTGGGGAAGATAGAGGGAGGGAGTGCTGGTTGTCAGACGGGTGAATATGTGAAGCAACACAGACTCCTGCCTCTGACTTCGTGTGTCCTTGGAGGGGCTTCCCCCGTGAGCCCCTGCTTCCTGAATGGGGACAGATTAAGGACACTTTCCTTCATTGCCAGCTGGAACCTCCTCAACATTGAGCCATGATGGAGACCCTGGGGGGGGGGGGCTGCTTTCCTTTATCCCG
Source organism: Panthera uncia (assembly GCF_023721935.1). Classification (NCBI taxonomy): domain Eukaryota; kingdom Metazoa; phylum Chordata; class Mammalia; order Carnivora; family Felidae; genus Panthera; species Panthera uncia. The sequence continues at coordinate 141,587,443 of NW_026057577.1, forward strand.
CAATCCCTGTAGACGGGCCAAGTGACCTCTCGTAGAGGAAAACTTAAATACTGGCTACAACAATGGCGATTTAGACTTTACTCAATTTAATGATAATGAGATTTCTCCTTGAAAACCATGAAAACCATGAATATCAGTCCATATAAACAGAATGTTTAAGAACAGTAGAGCCTTAAATATTAAACTTGGACAAAAATATCTATTTTTTTAAAAGTTTATTAATTTTTGAGAGAGAGAGAGTGGGGGAGGAGCAGAGCAAGCAGAGGACGGAGGGTCTGAAGCAGGCTCTGCACTGACAGCAGAGAGCCTGATGTGGGGCTCAAACTCACGAACCATGAGATCGTGACCCGAGCCAAAGTCGGAACTTAACCGACTGAGCCATCCAGGCGCCCCTCTTTTAAGCCACCGCAACAGGTGCAGTTTAGAGCTGACCTGAGAAAAAAAATGTCCCAAGAGTGAGATCCTTTCTAAACTGTAGTTGTTAAGCCTGTCATTGGTTCTAGTAAGTAATGGAACTTTGAATTTCTCTTAAAGAATTACTCTGCCAAAATTTGGGAGCCTGAGGTTTCCAGATAGGAAAATGATTTTACTTCCAAAAAACTTTTTCAAGGTAATCTTTTCTTCTGAAACAGCCCAGAAAGAATGTGGCCCTTATAGCAGATTACCCCATTAAAGTCAAGTTTAACATTTTGGAGACTTAAAAAGGAAAAAAAAAATTGATTTCAAAAAATTAGTTACAGCGTCTAAATTCCTGTATGCGTGGGCTATTTTCTACATCTCTTTTGCTCAAATTGCTTTTGAATATGTCTTTTGAGTCAAATTTAGTAGTTTCCTTAAAACATATACTTTTGATTAGTCACAGCTCAAGGTACCAGTCGTTTTAAGGAAGGCGAACGATACATGAAAACTACAGCAACTACATCAAGATCACCACGACTCACATTTATTTTTAGTGAATAATCCTGTTCCATCCTTTATCTTGGTTTAACATTCTCATCAACAGTGAGGAGTCCTACTAGGCAGATGCTTCTTAATATTCTGGTTTTTCTTTCTCTACAGATCTTAATATTACAATGTGCTATAAGGTACCTATATGCATTTAATATTGCAATGCTCTCATCTCAGGACTGGCAAACTCTGGCCCACAGGCCAAATCTAGTCCAAACCTGTATTTGTATGGCTTGTGAAATAAGGAGAATTTTTACATTTTTTCTTTTTTTTTTTAAGTTTATCTATTTTGACAGAGACAGAGATAGCATCAGTGGGGGAAGGGCAGAGAGAGAGAGAGAGAGAGAGAGAGAGAGAGAGAGAGAGAGAAAGAGAGAGAGATTCCCAAGCAGGCTCTGCACTGCCAGCACAGAGCCCAACGCACAACTCAAACTCACGAAGCCATGAGATCATGACCTGAGCCAAAACCAAGAGGCGGGCGCTTCACTGACTGAGCCACACAGATGTCCGGAATTTTTGCATTTTTACATGGCTTTTAAATAAGTGCCTGAACAATAGCCTTGATTTTGCCTCTTACCCAAAATGTCTAAAATATTTACTATCTGACACTTTAAAATTCTCTGACTTCTAATGAATTATAATTTTCTGCTTAGAAACATTTATATCAAGTCCACATTAAGGTTTGATCTTGACTGAATGCAGCTTGAGAAGACTCTAGGGGTAGAACAGAGAAGAGATATGAGCACCGCCGAGTTCTCCGACTCTGAGATGCTGACGGCTTGGTTTGCCGCGCATCCTTCACCTTGATGTGTCCTGTGCAGGCCAACTTGGTGGTGCAGGAGAATCGCTACGTCTTGGCCATGCAGGATCTGCAGAAGGCCCAGGCCGAGCTGGACGACAAGCAAGCAGAGCTCGACGTGGTGCAGGCCGAGTATGAACAGGCCATGACTGAAAAGCAGGTAACTGTCCTGTGGCCTGGGAGGGACCTTCGTACACCAACGTGGCTCTTGTAAACCCTTTGTTCCTTTCCTGCCTTCTCTCTCCAAGGGTTTGGTTCCCAGAAGGGATTGATTTTGCGTACACACGATACATATACAACATATAATCCCTCACTAAGCCCTGGAGTTTGTTCCTAACACACGCCAGGGTCCTTGTTGAGAGGTCAGGATGGTCAGCCAAGATAGGAGTAGGTTCTGGAACATAAACATTCTGAGTCTCCTTACTGATGGCAATGGCACAGCACCTCATGAGGCACTTTCTGTTACGGTTTTCAAATCCTGACCTCCCACTTCATCTCATTTAACCTTTGAAACAATTTTGCAAGGGATGCAAGGTGGATATTTTAATTCTCACTTTGGAGATAGGAACTGAGGTCCAGAGGGTGGCTCCGGGTCTTGGGCTGGACAGTCTGGACTAGACCTTGCCCTTCTGGTGTCCACTCCACCGTCTTCTCAGCCCGTGCATACTTTGCAGCTGGAGGACCTTTCAGAAGCTGGGTTCATACATTTCTGAGCCACTAGGCAACAACAACTTCTTTATCTTACTTATCCTAATTCCAGTTCCACTGGGGACTCTTTGCTGCTGGAAATGCAGGCAGCGTTAATGCAGACCTAGCGTAGCTTATGCTACAGAGCTCCTCACTTGTCCAGGCTTCTAGGAGCTGGGGTTCCTGGGATTTGTAGTGTTTTAGGGGAAGGGAAACCGGGTTATGACTGGCAAGCATTTGTGTATAAGCATAGAGAAAATGCCTAGAAATTTCAGAGGAAAGGCACCAGAGTTTCTAAGTCACCAGGACTTTGTAGTGATTTTTTTCCCTCTCAGTCTAAATACATAGGGTTCACTTGGGTGTTTTGTATTTGTGAAAAAATCTCTAATTGTCTTCTTTTTAAAAAAAAATTTTAAGTTTATTTGTTTGAGACAGAGATAGAGCAAGCAGGGGAGGGGCAGAGAGAGAGGGAGACAAATATTCCCAGGCAGGCTCCATGCTGTCAGCAAAGGGCCTGATGTGGGGCTTGAACACACAATCTGTGAGATCATGACCTGAACCCAAACCAAGAGTTGGACACTTAGTCCACTGAGCCACCCAGGTGTCCCTCTAATAATTTTGTTAAAGTGGACTGCCCCCCCCCCCCCCGATTATATAAGCTTCTGGCCCCATAAAATCTGTATCTGCCTCTGATAAATCCTGTATTTGTTAAATAGGAGGTAGATTCGCTCTGTTCTTTCCTTGATGATTTTCTGGAGTTTCCTCCTGCCCCTTCTCAGTCCTCTCTTGTCAGGATTGAGATTCCTGCTCTGGTAGGTCCATTCTCTTATGGGAGTCCCAGCAAGGGAACTTAGATAAACACTTCAGTTTCACTATATGCAGAACGAGTGATACTTTTGCTTAAAGATAAATCGCCGGAAAGCAAAATAAGAGCTTTTTAGAAATTTTAGAGAAGTAATTATGTAACCTATTTGGGTTTGTTAATTATGCTCTGTGAGATTCACTTATCATAATATAAGGAGACAATTAGCATCACAATTTGAAAGCGCCTACTTCAGAAACTATGGGGAAGGCATGCTCATTTCTACCACGTTGGACCCTCACCTATGTTGGGAGGTGCTACTGAATACACTAAAAATATTTTACGCCTCATTTTATTACGTTTCAGTTGTAACATTTTGCATCAATTCATTCAATATGCTTTTTTGGTTTTGAACGTCTGCTGTTAGGACCGTACAAGACCTGCCCCCGTAGAGGTATGGCTCTGACTTGAAAACTTGTTTCAACAAATGTCAAGCTTTTAAATTAAAAAAAAAAAACACAAAATCTGGCTGTGAGTGTATCTACCTCCCACATGCTGGAGTGAATCTGACCGTTAGGCTTTTTGTGACTCCTTCCTCCTGCATAGGGCTCCTTGAGAGTCCAGGAGGCCTACAGGCTTATGGAAGGCAGGGAGGGGCAGGGCACCCAAGCCCACAGTTCATCATGGTCAGATGGATAAGCTCACGACTCAGGCCTGTGTGTCCCCTGAAGAAGTGTGTGCCCTGCTCCTCTCTGCACAGGGCAGTGCCTTTTTGGGGACCCATTTCCCTAGGCCCTCTGGACAGCTAGTCACTCTCTGGGAGTACTAACAGACAGTGGGCTGGGACACTGCCCAAAGAACCCAGGGGACTCTGCTCCCTGCCCCCGCCAAGCTCGGGGGTGGGTGGGGGGAGCTGCTTTAACACTCATGAATCTGCTCCTCTCTCTTCCCTGTACCCTCATCCCCTAAAGGAGTGTGGGGTCCCAGAAAAAAAAAAAGCCAGAGAGGAGGGCCCTGGCCATTTTCTTATTTGGCCAATGGGGAGTTGGGATGATGAAATTCAGGAAGACAACCTGATCTTTTTTTTTTTTAAGTTTATTTATTTTGAGACAGACAGAGAGAGTGCAAGCAGGGAAGGGGCAGAGAGGGAAGACAAAGAGAATCTCAGGCAGGATCTGCACTGTTAGCTCAGAGCCCGGCCTGGGACTTGAACTCTTGAACCGCGAGATCATGACCTGAGCCAAAATCAAGAGTCTGACGCTTAACCAACTGAGCCACCCAGGTGCCCCAAGACAACCTAATCTTAAAAATAGCTTTTACATGAAAAGTTTGTTTTCAGAAATAAGTGATGCAATGTCATACTTCCCAGCTGATATCTTTCTTCTTGGGGAGAAACAAACAAATATGGGCCATATAGACGTGGGGGTGCATCCCAGCTGGGTTTTAGGTTTTCTGCATTAACTCTAGGGGGAAAGGAAAACAGAGCAGACTAGAATCCCAGAGAACAAACTAGAATAAATATCTTGCTTTTGAAAAACACTGTATTGGGTTGTTATTACAAAAGCAACTGGTGTTCCTTGCGGAAAATACACGTAGGTAATCCTGGAAATGAACTCTAAAAGTTCATTTTATTTTTTTATTATTTTTTTTTTAAATTTTTTTTTTAACGTCTATTTGTTTTTGAGACAGAGAGAGACAGAGCATGAATAGGGGAGGGTCAGAGAGAGGGAGACACAGAATCCGAAACAGGCTCCAGGCTCTGAGCTGTCAGCACAGAGCCCGACGCGGGGCTCGAACCCACGGACCGTGAGATCATGACCCGAGCCGAAGTCGGCTGCCCAACCAACTGAGCCACCCAGGCGCCCCTAAAAGTTCATTTTAGATAAAGAGCAAAGTATTTGCTGTCTGAACATATTCCTTGATTTACATATGTTTTAAAAATATATGCAAAATATAACATTTAAAAATATAATTCAACACATAACTGCTTTATAAGTTGAATTTTTAACTTAGTCATATATCATGAATATCTTTCTTAGTTATAAAAATTTTCACAAGATAGTTTTTAATGGCTTCAGAGTATTTTTATTCACTGGCACACCAAAATTTATTTAAATAATGCTCTATTTTATTAGACATTTAGCATATGTAACATATAAATATATACTATATTATGTGTAACATATACATATGTTTTATTTATTTATTTTTTATTTTTTAAAAAAAATTTTTTTTAAACGTTTATTTATTTTTGAGACAGAGAGAGACAGAGCATGAACGGGGGAGGGGCAGAGAGAGAGGGAGACACAGAATCGGACACAGGCTCCAGGCTCTGAGCCATCAGCCCAGAGCCCGACGCGGGGCTCGAACTCACGGACCACGAGATCTTGACCTGAGCCGAAGTCGGACGCTTAACCGACTGAGCCACCCAGGCGCCCCCATATACATATGTTTTAAACGAACTTCAGTGACTGGTCCTGTAGCTAAATCTTTAACTATTCCACTATTACTTCATACATATAAGTCTTTATAAGTAGAACTAGCAGTTGTCTCAGAGAGAGGCCCATTTGTTTCTAAGAACTGAGCACCGAGTGGCCACAGCATGTGGAAGTCTGGGTCAAGTCGTTTATTGCCATGCAGAGCGCCAGGGAGGGACTGGCTGAGCCAGGTGTCACTGGGATTGGTGAGCGAGCCTCAAAACACCACAGTCTGGGGATAATCTGAAGTTTCACCTAAAGAAAAAGGAGAAGTGGAGTTAGATAAGGCAATAATGGTGCTAGAATTTTAACATGAGAAGTATTCCTGATTTTCAAGCAAAGATATGTATTTTTTTTACTTTTCTTTGTGCTTTATGAGATTAGTAAGTATGCTTGTATTTTATTTCTATTCTTATAGGGAAGTCATAAATGATGCAGATCTCTATTATCTCTTAGTTATTAACACGTGGGGAGAGTCTGACCCGTTGGCTTGGGACCCTACATGAAGGTTTATAAGAGACAGTCTTTGGCTGACACAGGCACAAAGGCATTGAATCTTATGCTTCCTAGGAAATAAATGGCTCCCGGGTCTCAGAAGGGCAGATAATATATAATGGTTTAAAATCATATTTTTGAGCCAGAGGCTGTATTTTTCTGAACATAAATTTCCTTCTGATTATGGCCCTTTTTAGACCTTGCTCGAAGATGCCGAGAGGTGCAGACATAAGATGAAGACCGCCTCCACACTGATTGGTGGCTTGGCAGGAGAAAAGGAAAGGTGGACGGAACAAAGTAAAGAGTTTGCTGCACAAACAAAAAGACTTGTAGGTATGTATGCAAGTTCCTTTACTGATCAGATTATATGTTGACCACGGTAGGGAGTTAGCAAAGTGGAACTTTTATCAGAATACAAACCAACATTCTAGTACTTCAAATTCCTGTGTGTGTGTGTGTGTGTGTGTGTGTGTGTATGTGTGTGTGTGTGTTTGTGTCCAGATATTTCAGAAGGATGAATATTGGTCTGGCATCTATGCAACCCTGAGTAGATGTATTAATGACCTTCAACATCTTATCAGGTCGTTTTTCAATTCCCTTATGAGCGAATGGTCATACTGATCAAGGTCACTTTGAATGGAGGCTCTGTCTTCTGAAGTTGTGTATCTCTTAGATTCCAAGGTCATACTCTTACATCCAACAAGAGTCGAAATAATCTAGTGCTTGACACTAGCAGGTATCACTTGACGGACCATTTGGACCCTGTTTAACAAGAAACCAACCTACTTCGTATTCACCAAGGCACAGCAACATGGCTACAGTTTGGTTTCTGAAAGTTAGTTTAAAAGAATGTTTGCCTTTGGAGTGCCTGGGTGGCTCAGTCGATTAAGCGTCCAACTTTGGCTCAAGTCTTGATCTTGCGGTCATGAGGTTTAGCCCCTGGTCAGGCTCTGTGCTGACAGCTTGGAGACTGGAGCCTGCCTCGGGTTCTGTGACTCCTCCTTCTGCCCCTCCCCCACTGGTGTGCACCTTCTCTCTCTCTCTCTCTCTCTCTCTCTCTCAAAAATAAATGTTAATATTCTGCACAATTACAAGGCTGATTATAAAATACTTCAGTAGTGTTTTGTTTTCCGTTTTAGGGGATGTGTTGTTGGCTACAGCTTTTCTATCTTATTCTGGTCCATTTAACCAAGAGTTTCGCAATCTGCTGCTAAATGACTGGCAGAAGGAAATGAAAGTCCGGGAAATCCCATTTGGAGACAATCTAAATCTCAATGAGATGTTGATTGATGCCCCTACTATTAGTGAATGGAACCTCCAGGGTCTGCCAAATGATGACCTATCCATTCAAAATGGAATTATTGTCACAAAGGCATCTCGCTATCCTTTGTTAATTGATCCACAGACTCAAGGGAAGATCTGGATTAAAAATAAAGAAAGCCGGAATGAACTCCAGGTAATTTGAGTTCAAGTATATTTATGTTACTGGTCAAGTTTTATTGTCTCTGATGAGCAGGAGTCCGAGAACAAAGAAATATTTGAAAATAGTAGAGTTGTAATCCTAATAGAGCAATAACAGATGCAAGCCTAAAATCTGATATTAAGATCTTTTCTAAAAATTATATTTACATTTGTGTTGATCTCTACTGATGCCATCTTTCAAAGGTTGCAGACTCTCTTCTATTAGAGCCTAGAACTCTCCATGATGAACAGAGCAGGGTGGAGTTCCATCACACTGAGTATACAGCACTTTACAAGGACACATCATGATTATTCCATTATTATTTATCACCAAATTGGTGGTGGTAGTGAGAAGACAGGTTGCACGGGGGAAGAACAGTTTGCTAAGGAAAAGGATGGAAACGGTTTAAGCTTTCTGTATAATTTCACCAAGAATGGGTTCCAGATAAGGATTTCTAAAAATCTCTGCAATAGACTGCTGGAGCACCATTTAGTATTTGTCATCTCTGCACCTTGCATCATGATACTGTGAAAGCAACTCTTGGATCCTGTTCCTAGGTCACATCTCTAAATCACAAGTACTTCAGAAACCACCTGGAGGACAGTCTTTCTCTTGGAAGGCCCTTGCTTATTGAAGATGTTGGAGAGGAACTAGACCCAGCACTGGATAATGTTTTGGAGAGAAACTTCATTAAGACTGGGTCTACCTTTAAGGTCAGTTAGACCTATTGATAATGATGTGTAGAGCCATAACCATGAGGCCAGGTCAATGTGACATAGATGGAATTTTCTCAATAGGCAGGAATTCAAATTTGAGTCAGTGCAAGAGGCATTTGCTTTTCTCCTCTCCACTTCCTGAGTTGGGATCAAAGTGTTCAAAAGCAGTCCTTCTAGAGATATCTACTTTACTCGTGTGACAGAATCTGACTCCATTTTGATGGTTGACTGTGGACATGTTTCAAAACCCACCATGCCCCTCACCCTTTCTGTCCCAAATCTGGGCAAGCTGATAAGAAAACCTGGGGCTCTCTCCTTTGGCAGTGGTGGGACATTCAAGCCATGCAGTCCTCTGTTCATGCCCTGTGTGGGGACTCTCATCCTACCCCTACGCCCTAGCCACTAGCTGTTTTTTTCCTATTGTCTCAATCAATTTTTGGGACCTGTTTGGGAGCCCACCTTAATCTTCCCCCAAATCTCCATACGTGAGCAATAAACCTTTTCATTCCCTTTTGGTGCCTGTGTGATGTCATCAGTCTTGACCTCTGAACCAAATTTTGGGTAAAGAATCCATCTCACTTCTGTGGTACGATCACACCACTTCTGGTGCAAAATTCTACATTTATGATATATATTGGTGCACATTGAACTCCCTCCCTCCTTCTTCCCTCCTCCTTCCCTTCCTCCTCCTTCCCTCCTTCTTCCCTTTCATCCTAGTGGTTTGAAGCCCTGTGAATGCCCAATGACCTCTTCTTTTTCAGTTTACGAATACCTCTAGTTACATAATTGTTTAAAGCAATGCTTGATCCCGTGCAAAAAAGGACACGGTAAGGTGCATTTGTTTTACCACTTTCATGTTATTTATTTATTATTTTTTTAAGTTTATTTATTATTTTTTAAGTTTATTTATTTATTTATTTTGAGAGAAAGAGAGAGAGAGAGTGAGTGATCAGGGGAGGAGCAGAGAGAGAAGGAGAGAGAGAATTCCAAGCAGGCCTGGCAATGTCAGCACAGAGCCCGATGCGGGCGGGGCTTGAACTCACAAACCAGGAGTTCATGACCAGGTCTGAAAGCAAGAGTCGAATGCTTAGCCAGATGAGCCACCCAGGTGCCCCGAACTTTATTTTTATAATAAAGGTGAAAGTTGGTGACAAGGAGGTAGATGTGATGGATGGCTTCAGACTCTACATTACCACCAAACTGCCCAATCCAGCCTACACCCCTGAAATAAGTGCTCGGACCTCTATCATCGACTTCACTGTCACCATGAAAGGTCTGGAAGATCAGTTACTGGGGAGAGTCATCCTCACAGAGAAACAGGTGAGTGAAGCGTGACCATCTCCTTTTCTGCATTGTGTTGTGATTCTTTCATTGGTGAAAATAACATGATAAAAGTTGTAGTGGGATTGAGTCCCCCCTTTTTATTCCTATGTTCTTCCCTGTATTAATTTCCAAGTATCTTAGGTAATTACTAATCGATTACCCCATATGTTTTATCTGTCTCATAAATCACATTAATCAATTGATTTTGTGTAGACTAATGATGTAACTATGAGGCTGTCAGCCTCAGACTCGGCATCATTGTTCTGGTCTTATTTTGCTTTATTTTTCTGAAGTTTGCTCTATTGTGAGTTCTACTCACCTGTTCACTTTTAGGTTTCCAGGATACAGTGAGGTTTTGCTTTCATTTGATTCATGATTATGCTTTTGGAATCTAAAATTAAACCTTTGTACCAGATCACACACCACATTCTCAAGTCTCATTTGTTACCTAAGAGAGCTCTGTGTGTGATCTGACATGACAGACATTTGGGGCCTCAGAGCTTCACGGAGTGCCTTTTGGAGGCTGCTGGCTTAGTTATGCTCTGCTAGTATAACTCCATATCTGTTTTCTCTACCTCTGTTTTGCGGAATAACTTCATGATCAACAAAAAATGGCCACTAATTGGTAAACTTCCTTGTTTTGAGTCAGTATTTTCTCTAGGGAGCATGTGAGTCTTAAAAGAATCTAGAGGGTTTCAATAGGACTGCTTTAGTAAAACCGTATGAACTCTCAAAGTTGCTGTTGATTTTCTCCTGGGTTCATTAGCAATGAGGAGTCTAGTTTACTTTATAGCACCTTTTACACCGACCTAATGGCTTATTTAGGTTAAAATTATTAGCAAAATCTTTGGAATCTGTCCTTCACATTATTTTGATGATGATGATGATTATTATTATTATTATTTTTTGTATGTTTCATGCTTAGTCTTCTGAGTCCTGTATGTTGATCTCTTTCTTTTTTATGTCCATCCTCCCACCCTTTTCTTTTCTTTTCTTTTAAAAATACTTTCTTTTTATTTTTTAGTGCATAGTGCATAAATCATAGAGTCATATGGTTGGAAGTTGCATAGAGTCATATGGTTGGAAGGTTCAATCTGACTTTGTAAATTCGTGTGGTTAGTAACCTCTGTATGGCAGGAACCGATGCCAGAGTTCCGACCACAGACTTGAAGTCTCTCGAAGTAATGACAGCCTTCAGACTACGTGCTTGCTTATTTTTGGAGCCTCAGTAGAGGTGGTTGGGAAGCTTAGTGCTGCCATACCGTTACTTGAGGAAGGATTGGGATTCCTGATCAACAGCTTGTGGTGTTGAGCAGGGAACCCCGACAGTCTCTGGGGCAGCATCCGTTCAACCATATCTTAGGCTGCTCTCACCTGTGGCATTGGCTTCAAGGAGATAAGGGGCCCTGATGGCAGTTTGAATAATGTACTCGTCTTTGGTTTTCTCACATTCAGCTGCGATGAATATAGTCTCCTTGGAAGAAATAATTTGGCCTGACAGATTTTGTTTGCAACAAAACAGCTCCGGAGCCATAATTGTTACAATAGAAGTTTGAGATGAAGTGAGGAACACTTTAAACTCCTTTGAAGACTTTGCTTTTAAAACTTTTATTTAAATGTTTTTATTTATTTTTGAGAGAGAGAGAGAGAGAGAGAGAGGGGGAGAGAGAGAGAGACAGCATAAATGGGGGAGGGGCAGAGAATCCCGAGGGGAGCGGGCTCTCTGTTGTGCAGAGCCTGACACAGGACTCGAACTCACAAACCTTGAGATCACGATGTGAGCTGAAGCCAGACGCTTAACCGAGCCACCCAGCCACCCCAACTCCTTTGAAGATGTGAACAGCCTTGAAAATCCAATATGGATCCCAAGCTGGGCTTTTTCTTACCTCCTGGAAAGGTATCTTGAGTATCTTGAGAAAGTTACTCCTTTACTGTTGTCTCCTGTTGAGAATCCATTCCAGCCTCACAGTAGATAATTCTTAGAAAAAGTATGGCCGTAGGAACGTGACTCTTACTCTTATAATATCAGAGGGTCCCTTACGCTGAACCACATTATTATTGAACATGTAACCTATTTTTTTTTTTTTTGAGAGAGAGAGAACTCAAGTGAATGAGGGGCAGAGAGAGAAAGGGAGGGAGGGAGAGAGAGAGAGAGAGAGCAGCAGAACTCACCCAAAGCAGGGCTCGTGTTTACCTAAGGTCGAGCTCATGCTCACCCAAAGCCAAGCTCAAGCTTACCTGATACAGGACTCGAACTCATGAACTGTGAGATCATGACCTGAACCGAAGTCAGATGCTTAAGACGGAGCCACCCAGGCACCCTAACCTGTATTTTCTTTCCTCTAATGCAAGGTCTCATGCAAGAAGTGAGCTGGCGGGCTTAATTTTGATGAATTTTAATTCATTTAATTTTTGATGAATTTTAAGTAGTACACTTCTTGCAAGCAGCCATTTCTTTTTTTTTTTTTTTTAATATATGAAATTTACTGTCAAATTGGTTTCCATACAACACCCAGTGCTCATTCCAAAAGGTGCCCTCCTCAATACCCATCACCCACCCTGCCCTCCCTCCCACCCCCCATCAACCCTCAGTTTGTTCTCAGTTTTTAACAGTCTCTTACGCTTTGGCTCTTTCCCACTCTAACCTCTTTTTTTTTTTTTTCCCTTCCCCTCCCCCATGGGTTTCTGTTAAGTTTCTCAGGATCCACATAAGAGTGAAACCATATGGTATCTGTCTTTCTCTGTATGGCTTATTTCACTTAGCATCACACTCTCCAGTTCCATCCACGTTGCTACAAAAGGCCATATTTCATTCTTTCTCATTGCCACGTAGTATTCCATTGTGTATATAAACCACAATTTCTTTATCCACTCATCAGCTGATGGACATTTAGGCTCTTTCCATAATTTGGCTATTGTTGAGAGTGAGCAGCCATTTCTTTTGTAGCATCTAGTCCTCTCACCGCATTCCTGCGTCAGCTCACATCGCCGAATCTTCTCAGCCTGGGTGGTGGCAAGTGGGTCTGAGTTGATATCTGGATCCTTCGGGGCATTTCTTGAAATTGTGTAACTCATTTGAAAAGAGCCAACAGATACAAAAAGTGTTTTTAAGTCTGAATTGTTCCTTTGACCTCAGTGACAAGGCAGTCTTTCTAAACATGATCACTTTTTAGGTAATTATTATATACATGATACCAATATAAAATGTTATAGAGCCAAGGGGGGCTATCAGAAGCCAGGAAGACCCCAGCAGTAAGAAGTTGGTGTTGGCCAGGGTGGGGAGGGGGCGCTGGGGTGGCTCAGTCAGTTAAACGTCGGGGTCTCGATTTTGGCTCAGGTTCATGAGCTGAAGCCCCGCGTTGGGCTCTGCGCTGGCTGTGCAAAGCCTGCTTGTGATTCTCTCTCTCCCCCTCTCTCCCTCCACCTCTCCCCTGTGTGCTCTCTCTCTCTCTCTAAATAATAAATAGACATTAAAGAAAAAGAAGTTGGTGTTAGAAAGCATCTTCTTTTACGCATGGAGCTGAAATGAAGGGTGATTCTCCACAGTCACAGTAACTTAAACCTTCACTGGTCTGTCGATTCTTCTTGTGGAAGGTGGCTTGGGACAGTACCTTATGATACCAGGGATTCTTTGAATCCATAAACCCACCAGCTGTCCAGTGTCTTGGAGATACAGGTAGTGGGATCTGGTCTTGTGAGTGCTCAGCCGGACAGCCTGCTGGAGCCTCGGGTTTGTTTGCTTCAGAAATGAAGGGAGGGGTGCCTGGGTGGCTCAGTCGGTTAAGCGTCTGACTTCAGCGCCAGGTCATGATCTCATAGTTCGTGGGCTCAAGCCCCGCGTCAGGCTCTGTGCTGACAGTTCGGAGCCTGGAACCTGCTTCAGATTCTGTGTCTCCCTCTCTCTCTGCCCCCTGCCCTGCTCACACTCTGTCTCTGTCTCTCAAAGAGCGAATAAACGTTAAAATAATGATGATGATGATAATAATAATAAACCAGCAGCAACAACAACAACTTCCTTGGATTCACTCTCACCTTGCCCCCAGAGAACAAGACAGAAACTCAAAGAGAACTGTATACTATTAGGAGAAAAATACTAACATAGATTAACAGCATTTACTGGCCACACAACACAGGGCTTCAGGGCTCACCTTGTTCAGAATCCTAGATGAGCGAGCAGGTCCAACATTTCATTTCCTTCGGAGGTGGAAGAATCACTCAAACTCAGTGGAACCGAGAGGAGAAATAATGTAACGAAGCCCTGAACGGACGTCGGTATCGTGAGCTCACTGGTATGGAGAACAAATAAGTCTGAGTTCTCTTGCTTAATCTTTCTACGGTAACCCCCAGTGTAAGATGCAGAAGAGATGGAGCCTTTGGGAACGAAAGCCTGGGTGATCCATGAGAAAGGAGGGCTCTCGAGGGCCATCGTCTGTTTCCTTTCACTGATTTCAAAACCGTGGTTACAGATGCAGTTTATGTACACAAATAATTTTAGTTTTCATTTGAGTCTTTGTTGAGCCACTTAATTTTTGATCATTTAATTAATAGATAGTATGTTTCATGAAATCATCCTGAATCACTACTGTACTTTCTTACTCACTTTGTGGATGCTTTTCTTATTATCACAGGTTAATTTTTAAAAAAAAAATACATCCTGTATTAATTGTTTAAAAAATTTTTTTTAATGTTTATTTATTTTTGAGAGAGACAGAGACAGAATGTGAGTGGGTTAGGGGCAGAGAGAGAGAGGGAGATGCAGAACCCAAAGCAGGCTCCAGGCTCCTAGCCGTCAGCACAGAACCCGACGCGGGGCTCGAACTCACAAAGCTGTGAGATCATGACCTGGGCCGAAGTCGGATGCTCAACCGACTGAGCCACCCAGGCGCCCCACAGGTTAATTTCTTTTAATGTTTATTTATTTTAGAGAGAGAGAGAACACACACATGAGCAGGGGCAGGGCAGAGAGAGGAAGACAGAGGATCTGAAACAGGCTCCACACTGACAGCAGAGAGCCTGATGCAGGGCTTGAACCCAGCTATGACCTGAGCTGAATTCAGACACTTAACCTACTGAGCCACCTAGGTGCCCCTTATTATCACAGTTTATGTAAAACATTTACACGACAGCCTTAGTATATAGAATACATAGCACAAATGTCTACCTCTGTGTGTGTGTGTATGTGTGTGTGTGTTGAAATAATCCCTTTGGTGGGAAAAATGCTTATAGACAAAATGATTTTGATTAATTTTGCTCCTTATTATTATATTTATTATCTTTATATTTTGCTTCTTCTTATTATATATTATATCTTCTTATATATTGGGGGACCTAAGTTATGGTTCAACAGAACTATGTCTAAATCAGCCATACAAATGAAACTAAACCCTTATCCCCAAAGAGGTTTTCCATTTTAAAAGTTTGAATGAGGGATGCCTGGGTGGTTCAGTCCATTAGGTTAAGCATCGACCTCGGCTCAGGTCATGACCTCACGGTTCATGAGTTCAAGCCCCACATTGGGCTCTGTGCTGACAGGTCAGAGCCTGGAGCCTGCTTCAGATTCTGTGTCTCCTTCTCTCTCTGTCGTTCCCCAATTCACGCTCTGGCTCTCTCTTAAAAACAAAGAAACACTAAAAAATTTTAAAAAATAAATGAAAAATAAAATCTTGAATAAATTGTTCTACTTTCCTTCAGAGATAACTTTATCTTTTCCATAACTATTGTCCCATTGTAGCGTTTGGTCATCTACCTACTATTTGGTACATGACAGGTTGCTTTCATAATTCCAAATTGCGTTGAGAAAGAATGAAATCGTGCCATTTGCAGCAACGTGGATGGAACTGGAAGGTATTGTGCTAAGTGAAATAAGTCAGAGAAAGATATCACATGTGGATCTTGAGAAAGTTGACAAAAGACCATGGGGGAAGGAAAGGGGGAAAAATAGTTACAAACAGAAAGGGAGGGAGGCAAACCATAAGAGACTCTTAAATACAGAGAACAAACTGAGGGTGGATGGGGGAGTGGGGGGGAGGGGAAAGTGGGTGATGGGCATTAAGAGGGGCACTTGTTGGGACGAGCACTGGGTGTCGTATGGAAACGATGAACCCTGGGAATCTACCCCCAAAACCAAGAGCACACTTTACACCGTATGTTAGCCAGTTTGACAATAAGTCATATTAAAAAAAAAAAGAAACAGAAAACAACAAAAAATCCAAATTGCTTTAAATTGTACTATTTACTTTAGGGTATATTATTTTGTCAGTTTTAATCTTTGGGGGGAAATGTACTCCTTAGCCTCACTGTAATTCTTTGGGGATGTAGGTGGTTACTTTAAATGACAAAGTGATTGGTGTTAACAATGACATTGAATTGACCACAACCATCTCAATAATGTTCAAGCTTTAACTTGCTATTTTTTAAAATCAGGAATTGAATAATTTGCCCCTTTGTCCACATTATAGTAACTGTTGCTCTTGTGAATAATGGCTTTCATAAGCAACATGGCGGCTTTTAGTACTGATTCCATAGCTCTCAATTGGAGATGAGAGTGGAAATGTAGGTTGTAATAAGTCTTGCAAACTGTGTTGAGAATTTTGGACCTTTCCAAACAGCTGAGGGAAGGAGCAGGAAAGGGGGTGATGGCAGAGAAGGGGGTGAGCAAGGAGACCAATTATGGAGAGTAGTCCATGAGGAATAATTAAAGCCTAAACCAGGGCAGTGGCTATGCAAATGGAAGAAATGGATGGAGGAAGAAAACATATTATGTTGGAAGAACTGATAAGACAGGGGGCGGTTTATGGATTTGACAGCCCCATGCTCTGTCCGTTCCCAGCAGACATAAAAACATGCACCCTTAGCATAAGTACAAGATTAGAAAGTTTTTATCCCTTTTATCCCTTTTTCAGCCACTTTATTATGCTTTTGTAATGATGTGTGAAATTCTAAAGTATGATTTATTTTGTGCCAACCTATAATTTTATTTTTCAAACTGCTTATTTCCCAAATAAGTATTATAATGCTTCCAAAAATCCATGCTTGGAATGAATCAAGGGAGGGGATAAGAGAGGAGACATATCTTTTGAGCAGCTATCATGATTCGGTTACTGTTGTAGCTGCTTTCCTATTTACATCCTCATACTCACTCTCTGAGCTGTTTTTACATCCATCTCACAGATGAGGAAACTGAGGCTCATGGCGTCACATAACATGGCCAGTGTCAGGCAGCCGTTAGATCCTGGGAGCTGTGATTCAAACCTATGTCTTCCTGTTGCCAAACCATCATTCTTCCCATGGCTTTACATTCCTCCCTTATCTGCCTTCTTCAGGTGAGGAGGTTTTCTTTTTTTAATGTCTAGATTTATTTCAGCTTAATGCTAGATAATATGCTTAATGCTATATATATATATATATATATATATATATATATATATTGCTTCCATATAACACCCAGTGCTCAATCCATCAGGTGCCCTCCTCAATGCCCACCACCCATTTCCCCCTCTCCCCCATCCCACCATGCCCCCTCAGTTTGTTCTCTGTATTTAAGAGTCTCTTATGGTTTGCCTCCCTCCCTCTCTGTTTGAAACTATGTTTTCCCCTTCCCGTCCCCCATGGTCTTCTGTTAAGTTTCTCAAGATCCACATATGAGTGAACACATATGATATCTGTCTTTCTCTGACTGACTTATTTCACTCGACATAATACCCTCCAGTTCCATCCACATTGTTGCAAATGGCAAGATTTCATTCTTTCTCATTGCCAAGTAGTATTCCATTGTATATAGAAACCACATCTTCTTTATTTCAGGTGAGGATTTTTATAACGCTCACCTGTAGGAACTCAGGAATGATCATGATAGTGTGCAAAATGTGAGAATAAAAAATATTTGAATTTTTCCCTTTAGCTACCTTCCCTCCCTCCCTCCCTCCCTTCCTTCCTTCCTTCCTTCCTTCCTGCCTTCCTTCCTTCCTTCCCTCCCTCCCTCCCTCCCTCCTTTCTTCTTTCTTTCTTCCTAGAGGGAGAGAGAGCGCGAGATGGGGAGAGGAGCAGAGGGAGAGGGAGAATCTCAAGCAGGCTCCACTCTCAGCACGGAGCCCAACACAGGGCTTGATCCCATGACCCTGGGATCATGACCTGAGCTGAAATCCAGAATGGGATGCTGAACCAACCCAGCCCCCCAGGTGCCCCTACTTTCTTTCTTAGTGTAATGGTAGTGTGAGTTCTTTTGTTATAGCTGCTTATGGAAAGGAATTTTGTAGGTGTCATGAAATGTCACTTTCTGTACTAATTATTACATTTTTTCAAATTTGAGATTCTTATGTAGTGAATCAATGAATTGAAATAACCACTTAGGAAGCTTTTTTTTTTTTTTAACGTTTATTTATTTTTGGGACAGAGAGAGACAGAGCATGAATGGGGGAGGGGCAGAGAGAGAGGAAGACACAGAATCTGAAACAGGCTCCAGGCTCTGAGACATCAGCCCAGAGCCTGACGCGGGGCTCGAATTCACGGACTGCGAGATCATGACCTGAGCCGAAGTCGGGCGCTTAACCGACTGAGCCACCCAGGCGCCCCTAAGGAAGGTTTTTAAAAAAATGTAACCAAATAAAAGGAAACAAAAGTGATAAAGGCAGGTTTTGCTGGAATTGCTACATCCCACCCCCCCCCCAAATTAAGAAAGTGATACAGGTTCCGAGCTTTTGTCTTGCTTAGCGAGGGAATTTTCCTTTGCTGGAATGTCCCTGGACCCGACTCGCTGTGCTCAGGGCCTGGTACAGTTCTACACACCATAGCTGCTCAATCAGTGGTGATGGACTGGCCAGAACATGAAGCAGTGGCCGGTGGCCTTTGCCCTTTGTCTTCATGCAGTTTAGTTACTAGAGCCTTTGTTTTAAATCTGTGGTTTTCAGTCACAGGGTGAGAATTTTCACATTTCTATTTCTGGCACCAAGATATGCCTGGATTTTCTTGTTCACTATTTGTTTCAGTCTGAAACAGGGTATAGAATTTAGTCATTCGTTCCAAAATATTGAGAGCCTACTGTGTACCAGGCATCGTTCCAAGAGTTGAGGGAACATATTAATGAACCAAAAAAATCTTTGGAGGCTAACTAATGACTAATTTATATGTTATGTTAGAAAGTGGTAAATGCTATTTAAAAACACAGAGTGGGGTAAGAGGGAGAACTAGGGAATCAGATAGTGGGCTATGATTTTAAACAGCGTGGTCAAAGTAGGTTCCACTGAGAAGGTGACATTTAAGGAGAAGTTGAAGGGGAGGAGGGAGTAAGTTACCTGGTAGGATGGGCCTGACACAGCAACAGCCAGTGCAAAGGCCCTGAGGTAGGAGAGTACATTATGTGTTTAAGGCAGTGGGTCTCCAAGTGTGGTGCCCTGAACAGACAGGAATAGCAGCCCTGCATCACCTGGAGGTAGGTTAGATTCCCGGGCCCTGCTCTGGCTTATTGCTGATTTAGGGCTTACTGGATGTGGCTGGAGAAAAATGAAAAAGGACCCTCACAGGCTGTGGTAAGGTCTTAACTTTTACTCTGAGAGACATGGTTAGTCATTAGAGGGTTTGGGGAGAGGAGGTATGTTTCAGAGCAGTGTTCTGACTGGTAGGCTGGGAATAGACAACGGGCGGTAGGGATGAGCCAGGGAGACCTATTTGGGTCCTGTCATTTAAAGGAGAAATGACAGAGACATGCACCAGGGTGTCAGCAGTGGAGTTGGTGAGGAACGATAAGCCTCCGGGTCTGTTTCTGAAGTAGAGGTGATAGGATTTGCTGATGACCAGGACGTGGAGTTTGAGGAAAGGGACGTAGTGACAGAGGCCTCCAAAATTTTAGCTGCTGGGAGAATGGGGCTGCCGTCTGCTGGGATGGGGAAGGCTGGGGGGCAGCAGGTATGCAGGAAAGAGCCCTGACTTCCCTTTTGGTAGTGTTGCTGGGGTGGTGGGGGACATCTCTTCGACATTCACGTGGAGATGTCGAGACCACGTATGACGAAGAGCTGGGAAGAAGCTCTCAGTTACCAGCGTATCGATGGTGTTTAACACAAGACAGAGTTTGTCGAATTGTTATGCGATGTTTCTCATAGTCAAAAAGAAAATCCTGAAAATGATTACACAAATTAAGCACTACAGGGAAAGGACTTGCACTAGGGTTTCACAATGGCAGTTTGGGCTACGTGTGGCTTCTCCCTCCCCATGATGTTCGTGTGGGCACTGGACCAGAGCGAAGGGAAGTCACCCAATTAATCATGGAATTAATGAATAGTCCCATTATATTTTGTATGATTTCATATGATTCATTGCTGCATATAACTTTATCATTTTTTTACTTTTTAAAAGTGTATGGATTTTGAAAGAGAGAGCGTGTGCAAGAGTTGGGGAGGGGCAGAGAAAGAGGGAGAGAGAGAATCCCAAGCAGCCTGCCTATTGCCTGCCCAGAGCCCAGTGCGGGGCTCAAACCCATGAACCACGCGAGATCATGACTTGAGCCTAAATCAAGAGTTGGATGCTTAACCAACTGAGCCATTCAGCCACCCCAATCACTATTTATAACTTTAGATTTCTAGTTCTCTCAGCGGGGAGTAGAATCTACAATAATTGCTGAGCCCTATCCGGAGTACCCAATAGAATATTTACCCTGCTGAAGCTGCGGTGGAAATCTGAGCTTGGTAACACATGCCCGGGTAGCTCCACTGGGCACAACTGGAACTGGCAACCATGCCTTTTAACCATGCGTTGAACCCTGGTTTCCCCATATTGTGTCACACGTAAATTCATATTACTTCATTAAGGCGTCTAAGCATCGGTCAGTGGGCACTATATTTAGAAAGCTTTTCAAGCAAACTGACTAATGCATATCTTTCTGTCCAAATTTTTAAATACTATTTACCCACTGTCCTTTTTCCTTTAATGTAATTTACTGCCAAATTGGCTTCCATACAACACTCAGTGCTCATCCCAACAAGTGCCCTCCTCAATGCCCATCACCCACTTTCCCCTCTCCCCCACCCCCCACCAACCCTCAATTTGTTCTCTGTATTTAAGAGTCTCTTATGGTTTGCCTCCCTCCCTCTCTGTTTGTGACTATTTTTCCCCCTTCCTTTTCCCCATGGTCTTCTGTTAAGTTTCTCAGGATCCACATGTGAGTGAAAGCATATGGTAAATGTCTTTCTCTGACTGACTAATTTCACTTAGCATCATACCTTCCAGTTCCATCCATGTTGCTGTAAAAGGCAGGATTTCATTCTTTCTCATTGACAAGTAGTATTCCATTGTATATATTAACCTCATCTTCTTCACCCATTCGTCAGTTGATGGACATTTAGGCTCTTTCCATAATCTGGCTATTGTTGAGAGTGCTGCTATAAACATTGGGGTACAAGTGCCCCTATGCATCAGTACTCCTGTATCCCTTGGGTAAATTCCTAGCAGTGCTATTGCTGGGTCCTAGGGTAGATCTATTTTTAATTTCTTGAGGAACCTCCACACTATATTCCAGAGTGGCTGCACCAGTTTGCATTCCCACCAACAGTGCAAGAAGGTTCCCATTTCTCCATATCCTCGCCAGCATCTATAGTCTCCTGATTTGTTCATTTTAGCCACTCTGACCGGCGTGAGGTGGTATCTCAGTGTGGCTTTGATTTGTGTTTCCCTGATGATGAGTGACGTTGAGCATCTTTTCATGTGTCTGTTGGCCATGCCTTCTTTGGAAAAGTGTCTATTCATGTCTTCTGCCCCTCACTGTCCTTTCCATTTTTGATTCTTTTACTAGCTTCAGAATTAGAGCCTCTCATTAAATAATCTGACTTTTGTGTATAATTTGACTTGGTGCCAGAGGCTCATCCTCTCTGTTGTCTTCCTGCCTCTGGGCTTCCTGCTGCCTTTGGCTGGTTCTTTTTTTTTTTTTTTTAAGTTTAAAAAAAAATTACATTTATGTATTTTTGAGAGACAGAGTGAGACAGAATGAGAGCGGGGGAGGGGCAGAAAGGGAAGGAAACGCAGAATCTGAAGCAGGCTCCAGGCTCTGAGCAAGAGTTCAGCACAGACCCCAACACGGGGCTCGAACCCACAAAATGTGACCTCATGAACTGAGCCAAAGTCGGACACTTAACCGACTGAGCCACCCAGGCGCCCCTGCCTTTGGCTGGTTCTGTGTCACGGCTGTTCCCTGCTTCCCCATCCTCACTGGTCCCATCTTTTTTCTCCTTCTGTTCCACGGACTCTCCCTCTCCAAACCACCAAGAAGAAGAAGTAACCAATATGGGCAATAATCTTTCTAAACCATTCTCTCCCCAGCTATCTATAAAGATCCTTCAGGAAAGATGTAAAACTTTACTTGTCATGGAGAGAGTAGCACCTGTTCAGGCCCAGAACATTTTTCAATTGAAATGTACCTGCAGCAGTGGTACAGGTTTTTTGCCTGTCATTTGGACCCTTGCTTTTCAGAGAACTGGATACTATTTCAACATAATCACATTCAAACAACAGAGCTCTTATCAGTAAGAGACTAAGGGAAGACAATGAATCTATTCTGAGAGATCTGTGTGTGTCTTTTCAAATATATTTCAATATATTTTCAATATATTTCACTTTTCAAACAAGCTTAAATATAATCACAAAAGTCACGTAAGGTGATTTGACTTTAGGAAATAAATAGACGGTTCGGTGGATATTGATAGTATTTTTAGTAAGTTTCACATTGTTTGCTACCAATTCTTTCCTCCATTAGCTCCCCTCTTATTTTCATGAAGTTCCTGCAGCCACATATGATAACTACATTACAGGAGCTTGAGAACAGTCCTCTAGGTGAACTTTGTCAGGGATGGCCAAACAATAGTTGTTAATTAAGGAAGAAAATATATTTATGCAAATTAACAGGAATTGGAGAAAGAGAGAACTCATCTCCTAGAAGATGTAACTGCAAACAAAAGAAGGATGAAGGAGCTAGAAGATAATTTGCTTTACCGGCTGACGAGTACCCAGGGGTCCCTGGTGGAAGACGAGAGTCTCATCGTCGTGCTGAGCAACACAAAAAAGACCGCGGAAGAGGTGACACAGAAGCTGGAGATTTCGGCAGAGACAGAAATTCAGATTAACTCAGCCCGGGAGGAATACAGACCCGGTGAGTTTGGTAATGAAAGACAAATGTCACAGGAAAATGAAGTGAGAAACAAACCAAAATCAGAGAAACTGAAGGAAGTAAGGGCTGTGTGAAGTGGGGTGGCCGCTCCTGTTTTGTGACGTTGCGTTGGGACATATACAGTAAGACTGGGAGAAAACATTTTTTAATGGTGTAAATTCTCTAGGTGCTGATAATCCATGTTAGTTAGCAAATTCTTTCAGGTCCCTGTGAACTTATTTTTAAATTAGAAAGTAAAAAGGGAGACCTTTTAAAGAACGTCTGACTACAGTTTTGAAATTAAGGAATTAGTGCAGCGTTTGTGGGCTGCTCATTAGTTCTTTATCATTTGGTCACAATGAGCCGGTGTTTTGTTTGCAGTCTTTGTATTAGGAAGGTAGTTCCTTGGTCTCCTGGGAGTGCTTTAGTCTTACTCAGCAATTTGCAAAGCAGTGTTGTTCATTGGTTACAAGAGGGGCCTGCTAAAAGAACTCAATTCCCTTTAGAAATTTATCATTCTTTCCGAAAAAATAATCAAAACAGCATCATCTGCTGCTGGAGAGTCAGGAGCATCATCTTTGCGATGATGCCTTGTTTTGCCACCCTGACTCCAAGCTTAGTCAAGGCTTCCTCATGGAGCTTAAGAATGAGGTCCATAAAATGCCTACACACTTTGCTGGGTGTTAGAGTGTTTGCGATCCCATCAGTTACCTTTTCTACCTATGAAAAAATATAGTGAAATTCATAAGGGTTCTAAATCCATAAGAGGTTCTAAAATGGAAAAATGCTGTGTGATAAGCACAAATAGAGTGCTTACACAGAGCTTATAAATAAGAGTTAAATATATATAATGAGCATTGCTCTAGACTCTCAGAGCTGGTAGATAGTCATTGATAAAAATAAAACTTGTTGTTTTCATTTAGAGTTTAGGCTGGTCTGGGCACAGATCATTTATTTTCCACCCTCCTAGCACAAGCAACCTTGCTCTCTGTCTTTCAGTGGCAACACGGGGCAGCATCCTGTACTTCCTCATCACTGAGATGCGCTTGGTTAATGAAATGTATCAGACTTCACTCCGCCAGTTTCTTGGCTTGTTTGACCTTTCCTTAGCCCGGTACGTCTGCACTCAGGAAGCCAAGCTGAATTCTATATCTGTGGGCTAGAATGATGACATTACATTTGTAACTTCTTTTCCTTTTGCTACTGAGTCTTTTTTTCTTTTTTTAATCTAAGTGTAGTGTAATTACCAGGGTGTTAACAAATCATTCTCATTTGTCATTTTATGCTCAGAGACAGGCCCATCAACTCTTCATCCATTGATTGATCCCTTTGGTTTTGTTTCTGTTACACAAGAAAATTCCCAAGACTTTTTTTTTTGTGAGTGACAGTACCCTGCGGGTAAAATCGATTTAGGCAACACTGAGGATTCTGTTATGTCATTTTATGTTGAGAGAATGCTTGTTATTTTCGATTGAGGATGCTGATTCTTGTGTACAAAGGAACTGGCTCTCCAAAGTTATGTATTTGCCGTTAAAGAGGTTGTTTTTATGGACAATGGGAAAGGGCAGTGGGGTAAGCTGGATTTAAGTGTTCTCTCCTGCAGGTCGGCCAAGAGCCCAATCACAAGCAAGAGGATTGCTAGTATCATTGAACATATGACTTACGAGGTTTACAAGTATGCAGCCCGGGGATTGTATGAGGAGCACAAGTTCTTATTCACCTTGCTGCTTACCCTGAAGATCGACATCCAGAGGAACCGAGTGAAGCATGAAGAGTTTCTCACCCTTATTAAAGGTCAGTATAACAATGGCAAGCGTTGTACACGGGTCCAGATGTACGAATTCTTTGAAGGTCTTGTGTGGTATTTTTTTTTTTTTTCTGGCTACAGTAGTTTCCTTGCATGTCATTGGAGATTGCGTATATGTGAAATACTTTATTTGTTCATTTTTTTTTTTATTTTTTATTTTTTATTTAAAAAAAAATTTTTTTTTTCAACGTTTTTATTTATTTTTGGGACAGAGAGAGACAGAGCATGAACGGGGGAGGGGCAGAGAGAGAGGGAGACACAGAATCGGAAACAGGCTCCAGGCTCCGAGCCATCAGCCCAGAGCCTGATGCGGGGCTCGAACTCACAGACCGCGAGATCGTGACCTGGCTGAAGTCGGACGCTTAACCGACTGCGCCACCCAGGCGCCCCTTTATTTGTTCATTTATTGCATGAATATTTATTGAGAACCTACTACTGTATGCCAAGGCACAGACTAGGCACTTGGGGCACATCATAAAACAACAAGTAAATTGTGTAGTATGGGAGAAGCTAGTAGGCACTATACAAAAAGCAAAGCAGGAAAAGGGGGATGGGGAGTTACAGGGTATGTGGACTGGGAATTAATATTCTAAATGGGATATTTAGTGGGGTATCTAATGGGTAGGCCTCCCTGAGAGATGGACAAGTGAGTAAAGGCCTGGAGGAGCAGGGGTCGCTGGCCTTGGGGACATGCAAAGGAAGAGTATCAAAGGAAGACAGCATCAATGCTCTGGTGGGAGTCAAGCCTCCCATGACTGAGGCTGGAGCCATGGTGTGTGTGTGTGTGGGGGGGTGATTGTGGAGCTCATCTTGCAGATATTGATTCTGTATCTGTTGAGGCATTGCTCGCAGGCAGGTCCCCTGTGCCACTGCACAATACAGACCAGTGGAAGGCTAGGAAACAAATTTGCAGTCACGTTCTTGAATGTCTGGACAAAAAATATTTAAAGTAACTGTGGAAATGATGCTCGGGTCGAAATGGCTTTATCTACTACACCTTTCTAAGCCATCTCTTTATAGATGAGACACAATTTTATCTACAGTAGGTGGGGGGGAGATTTTCATGTTTACCTGGAGAGTAGATTTGCAGAGGAACTTGAAAAGGACCCTGAAGGAGCAGTAGGGAAGGGGTGTGGGTAGGCACATGCTGTGCCCTGGGGGTATGTGTGGGTCCACAGCCATATGTGAATAAATGCATATTCGTGTTTGTTTAAATATGCATTTGCATATGTATCTTATAGAAACAACAAAGACTCATTTGGTTACACTTGAACTTAGAAATGTATGATTTATGGGGCATCTGGGTAGCTCAGTCCGTGAAGCATCCAACTCTTGGTTTTGGCTCAGGTCATGGTCTCAGTGTCCCAGGGTCGTGAGATCAAGGTCTGTGTTGGGCTTTGTACTGACAGCCCAGAGCCTACTTAGGATTCTCTCTCTCTCTCCCTCTCTCTCTGTGCCTCCCTTCTCTTGGTTTCTCTCTCTCTCTCTCTCTCTCTCTCAAAATAAATAAAGAAACTTAAAAAGAAAAAAAGAAATGTATGATTTATGGACAATCTCTCTCTCTCTCTCTCTCTTTCTCTCTCTCTCTCTGTCTTTAATTCTTTGTCTCTAACCCTCGAACTCTTGCTCCTTAGGTTTCTTTATTTTTCAGTTTTCCTAAATTGGAGCACGTGGATGAACTGGGGAGACATCCCTTAGATGTTTGGTGTCGGGGTTGACTTTTTCGCCGAGCCCTTCCAATAATACTGTCTCATTGACTGGTCCTCCAGCTGATGGGCATTTACTGTGGCAAGTTGTTCCCGACACGAAATGCATTTCCTCATGAAATGCATCCAGGTCTGGTTGAAATACCGTAAAGTGTGTTACAGTTTGGCATGATGATAGCAGATGTGGGATTAGGTTTAGCAAGACTAAGTGAGAATAGTGACTTTGCTGATTTCTTGATGAGTGTCTCAAGCAGATTCTTTAACTTTTTTCAGGCTTCAGCCTCCTCAGCTGTAAGACAAGGATAGTCAAACCCACATCATCAGATTCTTGAGAAGTCGTACAATTTCTGTAAATCTCGGCACATGGAACGTGTACAGCAAATGATAGGCATTGTGATATTTTCTTTAGTATTTTAGTTTGTTTTGATTAGTCCCCGGCTGGCGTAGGCTGGACAGCTTTTGTGGGTCTTTGGCATTCAACAGTTTTAGAATGCTGCTTTATGAAACGGAGTGTCAGAAGAAACTTCGGAATGCAGTTACGTTGTAAGATTGCTCTTTGCTGGTTATGTTTAGTGACAGTTACCCAGTGAGTGAACTCCCCTGCAGAGGGAGTTCACTTGTTTGAAAATGTTATTTAAAGATTTTTTAAAAACGTTTTTGATTTTTTTTTTAACATTTATTTATTTTTGAGACAGAGAGAGAGCATGAACAGGGGAGGGTCAGAGAAAGAGGGAGACACAGAATCTGAAACAGGCTCCAGGCTCTGAGCTGTCAGCACAGAGCCCGACGCGGGGCTCGAACCCACGGGCCGTGAGCTTATGACCTGAGCCGAAGTCGGACACTTAACTGACTGAGCAACCCAGGCGCCCCCGTTTTTGATTTTTTTGAGAAAGAGAGAGAGAGAGTGAGGGAGGAGGGGAGGAGCAGAAAGAGAGGGAGAGAGAAAATCCCAAGCAGGCTCTGTGCTGTCAGTGCAGAGCCCGACTCGGGGCTTGAACTCCCGAACCGCGAGATCATGACCTGAGCCAAGATCAAGAGTGGGATGCTTAACCAACTTAGCCACCAGGCACCCTGAAAATGTTATTCAGATAGCAACAGTACTTTGATACTGGTCTTTTAATTTGCTCATCTCCAAGGTGGGAAAGGATCAGTCCAGATGGCGTGCTAAATCTGCTTTGGCTATACCGCTTTATAACTGTGTGGTGTAACTTGTATACATTTTTTGTTATAAGAACACATCATTTTTACAAAGTATTACCTTAAAAATTGGAACTTACCTTTTCCGAAAGTAAGGGTTTCCAGAATGAAAGCAACAGCGTAAGTCTCAATCATCTTGAGAATTTATTTTGAATTATTCCTATTCCAACCATTTATTCATCAGAAGTACATTTAATCTGGTGCCATATTATCCAGAAATACATCTGTCCCCAACCCATTACAATCATTCTCTGTGACCCATTGTACACTGTTAAAGCAGATAAGATATTCATGACACAGTTACTCTACTAAACAATGAATAATGCTTTGGTTGCAAGAAACACCCTTTCCTTCCCATAAATAGCTTCTCCCTAACTCTCTAGTGAATATCTCATTCTTTTGAGTTTGTTGGAAAATGGACGGTTTCCATAGAAATCGGTATGACATTTTTCAACACAATGCCACTGTCCTTAGGTCTTTAACTACTCCCTGCCATTAAAGCAACCTGTTTTGATTTTGTGAGTTAATAATCTTATCAAAATTGCTTCAAGGCCACACTTACCTTCTTGGAAATATACTAAGATGGATTTGGCAAAAGACAGTAATTTAGTGGGGTCCATGGGGTACCTGGATAAAGTAGAGATTGGCTCAATAAATATCTTGAGTATTGTTATTTGTTCATGACCTGCTCTGTTCAGAAAAGGATTTTAAAGGTAACCAAATGCATTGGTTATACTCTTTTAAGAATTATGCTTGGAGCATATTTTCCCTGAAACATTTTAATAGATGGTGTTTATTGAACAGTATATTATATCCTATAAAGACTTTCTAACTCTTCCTCTGACTTAAAATATGACTGTTCACACATTTAGTTTTTCTGAGGTGAGCAACCATAACATTTTAAGGTGTCATTTATTTTATGGTACTGTGAGAGTTACATGAATCGCATGAGCTTAGGTAAATCAGCAGCAAGATAAGAGTCACTACCCACTGGAAATATTTGCTGTGGTTAGATTGACCAAAAATAAGTGATACAACACAGGATCCTTGGATGTGCTCAAAATGGATATAGATAATATGCTGATTTATAGATGAGAACTCTTTAAACACATGTAGTGCTGCTGACATTTCTAGATAAATTCTCTCCTTGAAAGAGCTTGTGTGAACATCATGCACTTCTTAACATTGACAGTAGCTACTCATTTAGTGACCCTCTGCTCTGGTCTTGATCCCATTTCGTGTGCTTTACACATGTGTTTTCTGTCATTCTGTCATTATCACAACATCCAGGCTTCATTATTCCCAGCGTACATATATTTGGAAACAGAGACCCAGACAGATGAGCTGCCTTGTCCCAGACCTTGGCCAGATGGGGCTAGGACAGAATTCAGCATCCTCCTGGGCCACACTTATATTGCTGATTCTCAAGTGTGTTTTTCTAAAATCATCTATTCCTTTATTAAATTTTAAAGCTTGTCCATTACGATGACACCTTTCTGAGTTAAAAAAATGTCAAGGTTGTAAAATAATTAAAATGAAAAGTGTAAGCAAAAGCTGTTGTAAATAGACTGTTTTAGAGTAAAGAAAGAAAAGTCTAATAACTTTATATGTTTAATTTTAAAGGAGGTGCCTCACTGGACCTTAAAGCTTGTCCTCCTAAACCATCCAAATGGATCCTGGACATGACCTGGCTGAATTTAGTGGCACTCAGCAAACTTAGACAGTTTTCTGATGTCCTTGATCAGGTAACTTGTGCTTTGAATAAACTTATGGCAGTGTCATGGGGAGCAGCTTCCTGATTTATCACCAGCTACAGTATTTGCAGAGGAGAGATTTTTTCACTTTGTCACTCATACAATGGTATTACCTGTGTTTGACCTTGCTCATGCTCACTCAACTCTCTGATAAAGCGAACTCCACCCAAGTTTAACTACTATTGTCCTGTACCATATGTCAGTATCACCAACTGGAGATCCACAAGTGGGGAAACTGATAGATTTAATTAGATCATTAGATACAGTTAAGAGGAGATTGAATGGAAAAAAAAAAAAAAATACAAAGAGCCTGTATCTAAATGCCTGCCCATTTGTCCTTGTCTCTCTTCTTCTTCCTCTCCTTGTCCTTCCACCATTATATTGCTTTAGCCAGGCATCTGGACTTACATCTAATGCCAGTGCTTGGCCCCTTATCTTTACAAGTTATTGTCCTTTCCCAACCAGCCAGTTCCCTATGAATTGTGTATGTACTGGGATCATGGAAGTTGGGTCTGGAGAGTTCAGTTGAGACAAACCAGGAAACAGATTCTTAAAAATCAGAAGACCAGAGAGGTCACACTGACAGCAAGGTGGCTTTATTCAGCCATGAGTTGTAGGCTTTTTTATGACCAGAACCTGTGCTAAGGTTGGTTCTTCACTTTCCTCCCAGTTGAAGTTGACCAGAAGCTTAATGTTCAGCTTTTTAAAAATGCTTTGTATGTTTTTATGTATTTTTATGTTTTGGCCTATGTCTGGTGATCTGCATTATTTCTACCATGTAGTGAAATAACTTTCATTTGGGAGGTTTTAATGCACTCTAGCTTATTCCCCTCGAAGGTGACTGCTAGTGACCTTTCCTGGACTGATATCTGTTCAGTAACAGTTGCTGTCTTATGGAGATTATCTTGTGCTGAAATCCCTCCATGTCATATAGTCTTTGATGACTGAGGGAAGTTATTGTTTTTTACTCTTATATGATACTTTCTAAATACAGATCTGGAATGCCTTTTCCTTTGATTAGGCCTCCCAGAAATATACCAGGGGCTTTAATCGAAGGGAATATACCAGAGAACATAGGATTACATTTATCTTCAGATGTTGTTTGTTTGTTCTATGTTTTTGAGATGATTACCGACAGAATGCTTGTCTCTCTTTGAGTTTTTAAGCTCTAAAGGATAATGGACTGTATTCTTTTCCTCTTTCTCAATTACGTAAAGGAAACATGTGTATCATTATTCATTCGATGATGATATGAAATGGTATATTTCACATTACTCTAGATTAATAGAATATTGACCAAAAAGCTTTTTGTTCAATAATAAACATGCATTAAATGTCTTCTTTTGTGCCAGGAGTGGTCCTGGGAAATGAGGAAGCATATGTGAATAACTAAATGAATTTGTTCTTGATCATGAGAGGATTTCATGGAGCAAATCAGATTTCCTTAAAATAATGAAAATGAGTTTTCATTGATTTCTTTATTCCTTACAAAATTGTTACCACAAAGGCATTAGAAGATATTAAGCAAATCAAGACTCTCCCTACTTCAAAAACTAGCTGTAAGCTGGCATTAATACAGAGTGACTTTAGCGTAAATCACATTTGATTTTAGACTTCCACACTTTTTGCTACTAGAATATAAAATAATGAAAAGGTCAAAGGATATCTTTCACACATGTCTGGAATGGTCAGAAGGTTTGATGAAAAATATCTGTGAACTATTACTAAAAGATTTTCTTGTGCTGTGATGCAATTCTTATCCCCTGATATTTCAGATATCAAGAAATGAGAAAATGTGGAAAACTTGGTTTGATAAGGAAAACCCTGAGGAAGAACCCCTCCCAAATGCCTATGATAAATCTCTTGACTGCTTTAGACGTCTTCTCCTTATTAGATCCTGGTGTCCTGACAGAACCATTGCCCAGGTAAAAAGTACATATTAGAAAAAATAGGAGAATATATTTTTTTAAAGATTTTTTTAATTATTATTTTTAAGTAATCTCTGCACCTAGTGTGGGGCTTGAACCTACAACTCTGAGATTAAGAGTCACATGCTCCGCTGACTGAGCCAGCCAGGCACACCTGGGAGAATATATATATATGTATTTTTTTTTTTTTAATTTAAATTTTAGTTAACATACGGTGCAGTATTGGTTTCTGGAGTAGAATTCAGTGATTCATCACTTACATATAATACCCAGTGCTCATCCCAACAAGTACCCTCCTTAATGCCCATCACCCATCTAGCCCATCGCCCACCCATCTCCTTCCGTCAACCCTCCATTTGTTCTCTAGAGTTAAGAGTCTCTTATGGTTTGCATCCCTCTCTCCCTTTTTTTCTTTTCCCCTTCCCATATGTTCATCTATTATCTTTCTTAAATTCCACATATGACTGAGATCGTGGTATTTGTCTTTCTCTGATTGACTTATTTCACTTAGCATATACACTCTAATTCCATCCACATCATTGCAAATGGCAAGATTTCATTTTTTATGGCTGGGTAATATATTCTATTGTATATATGTACCACATCTCCTTTATCCATTCAGCAATCAATAGACATTTGGGCTCTTTCCACAGCTTGACCGTTGTTGATAATGCTGCTATAAATATTGGGGTGCATGTGTCCCTTTGAATCAGTATTTTTGTATCCTTTGGGTAAATACCTAGCAATGCAACTGCTGGATCGTAGGGTAGTTCTGTGTTTAACTTTTTGAGGAACCTCTAAACTGTTCTCCAGAGTGGCTGCATTCCCACCAACAGTGCAAGAGGGTCCTCCTTTCCCTAGGAGAATATTTTTAAGGAGAATTTCCTTTGAAATATAAAGAAATGTTGAAAATTTTAATCCCAATGTGAATTTTCTTGGAGGCTTCTTTGGAATTTTCTAGCAGTACCTATGTGCAAAATGAAAAAATAAACAAATATAGCGAGGTGTACGTTTGGGCTAAATGATTTACTCATCTTCTTTGTTCTAAATGGTACAAGAATGAATGAGAATGCCATGTTTTTAAGTTGTCACATAGGTATAACATAAAGGTGATGTATTGCTCTTCCATACCATTTT
The DNA here is from genome assembly GCF_023721935.1 of Panthera uncia. Lineage (NCBI taxonomy): Eukaryota > Metazoa > Chordata > Mammalia > Carnivora > Felidae > Panthera > Panthera uncia. The sequence goes on from NW_026057577.1 coordinate 141,619,807, forward strand.
TATATTAACTTAGACATGATATGGCTGCTCCATTTTGTTAGTAGTCAAAGAACGTTTCTTTAAATCGGAATGATGAGAAGGCACTAGGAGGAGAGGCAGATGAGAGGGTAGCACAGTATTCCCAAATCTATAGTTGTGATCCCAGAAAGCCTCACCACCCCTGATGCAGGAGATGGCTTAAGATTCTTTGAATTTTACGTATGGTTTAAATGTGAATCCTGCCTCCAAAAGATCCATCTTTTCAAAGACTTTTAATTTGCTGGCCCACCATCGTGGAAATGTCACTGCTAACAAGACCTGCGGTGTCCTGCCTTCACATGAAAAACTCAGCTTGAATATTCAGCTCAGGTTGACTCCTTAGGTGCTTCTCCCAAGAAGCCACATAGTAAAAATAGGCTGGGTTTATAATGGGATGTAGGAAGTTCAGCGCTTCACTCTCCAGAGGGAGCATTAAAACCGTATGGAGTAACCATCTCCAAAATCCATGTAGGTACCCAGGAATCATGAAAACAACTAGATTCAATGATTTATTGAGAAAAGAAAAATGAGTTTTGCAATACAGGGCAACTGAGATCACCCTTCCTTCAGTTTTTCTTCTCAGTTTCATTACTTTTATCTTGCCCAAAAGAATTGTCAAACTGTTGCCTTAAGGACAATGTAGAAAGTTCAAGTAGTTCGTTTCTTTCTCTTTCTTTCTTTCTTTCTTTCTTTCTTCCTTCCTTCCTTCCTTCCTTCCTTCCTTCCTTCCTTCCTTTCTTTTTCTTTCTTTCTCTTTCTTTCTTCCTCCTTCCCTCCCTTTCTTCCCCTCTTTCTCACTTCCTTCCTCCCCTCTTTCCCTCCTCCCTCCCTCCTTCTCTTTCTTTATTACTTCCTCTGCTTTCTCCCTCCCTCTCCTCTCATCCTCTCCCTCCCTTCCTCTCTTCCTTCCTTTTTACCCCCTCATGTAACATTTTATTTGGTTCAGTGCTAAAATTTAAGTCTACAAGCTCCTTTGTAACTTTGTCATCTTCATCCTGGCGTCTGTCATCTATAGGCTGGGCACAGCCATGGCTTCCTAACTGGGGTCTCCTCTTGCTCCTTCTTGCCCACCCTAGTCAATCCTGTATGTTCTAGAGAACATACAGAAATGGAAATAAGAAATGGAAATAAGATATTCTATTCCTTGGCTTTTAAAGTCTTTCAGTGCCTTCCCATGGCCCCTATGATAACACCCAAGTCTTAAGATCTAGAAGTCCTCTCTGGAAAAATGTTTTCTCCTCTGAAATTCTTATGCTCACATTATATTCCTTTTGTGATTTTCAACCAGACACCTTCTTGGGAAGCATATTAGAAGGTCTACAGTGTGGGTACGTTCAGTCCCCATTTCCCATAAGCAGCATCAGGCTTGTTCTTGGTATTTCAGCTGAGTATGACTGCCCATGTCAGGGGACATTTGAGGGCCTGGTTGCAAAACCATTGCACTCTCGGAGGGTGTCACATGGTACATACACATTTATGTCTCAAAAGCACCCAGAAAAGAACAGGTGCAGAGGTGTGATTGACCATTTTTAAGCTCAGAGACGTAGGGTGTGGCAATCACTTTGAGAATGGATAGAGCATAGCTAGGTATTCAAAATGGAAGAAGAGCCTGTATTACTGACTGAAATCAAACTTTGGATGTTTTTAAGTCAAAAACAATGGTTTAACCAGTACCACCCTTACTTTGGCTATCTGAAGCCTCTCTGATTTAAGGGAAACTCTACCTACAACTGTTTTGTGTTTCTCTGGGAATGAAAGTGGGGTCCTACTAAGGTCCACCTCACCAAGGCTCACTTTGCCCTGCACCTGGAAAAGTTACAGTTCATGTCGTACCCACACCTGGGCTCTGCTTATTATGTGAGAGCAATTCTTCTGGGGAATCCCACCGGGGATAAAAAACGTGGGTCTTACTCTAATGGGGTGGGAGAAGATAACAGAATGGAAGGAAGTTTTTCTTTGAGGGCACCCAATTTTTACCAGAGGGAGAATATAGACTAAAGGTCATACTCACAATAGTATTTTATCTAACATAATTATTTTACCTTATTTGAAAAGAGACTGTGTTGTTCAAAATATTTATATATGGTTGATAAGTTGACATAGCCTGTGATACTGCAAGCATGTATTTCAGTCAAACCAAAATTAACGGTAAGGGAGATAAGCCAAAAATGGAAAGATATGACAGTGATTAGGAGAACAATTATGGACTAAATCTTTAAAACATTAATGCATTCATTCAGGAAGCGTCTAATATATTTCATTCAACAAGAAGTCATTCAGTAGTTATCTATTGATAAGTATCCATTAAACCCCAGGCATTGTGCTGCTTACTTGATTATTGGAATGCATATGCATTTCTCTTAAAGCATCCTAAAGAATACAGTCACCTAATATTTTACATTTTTTTATGTACCAGGAAGTAGCCAGTGTATTGAACCAGGTTCCAGACAAGGAGTCCACCAACTTGGGTTCTGGTCTTTGAACTGTGCGATGTGTGTTGGCAAATAACACAGCCCCTCCACCTATGGAGTGGAGATAGAACAAGAAAAATGTCTGTGTCCTATTTCCCTAAGCAGAATTACTCTGGGCATCAAGATAATCTATAAAAATGAACTTTGGAAGCCACAGTGCATCAGACACGTGAAGGGGATAGAGCCACTTTTTGTGACTCCTGTACTGTCTTTGACAGGCCCGCAAGTACATCATGGACTCCATGGGAGAGAAGTATGCGGAAGGTGTTATCCTGGACTTGGAAAAGACGTGGGAGGAATCTGACCCGCGGACACCACTCATCTGTCTCCTGTCTATGGGCTCAGATCCCACGGATTCCATCATCGCCCTGGGGAAGAGATTAAAAATAGACACCCGTTATGTGTCCATGGGCCAGGGCCAGGAGGTCCATGCCCGCAGGCTCTTACAACAGACCATGGCGAATGTGAGGCCAAATGTCTACTCTTATGTTGTTGATATTGCAGGTTATAGAATAGCAACGCAGAAAAGAACTTGAGCATCAATAAGAATTTAAATTTATGCACTGTGTGTTATTCACTAAAGAGGGAAAAGTATAATGTCTATTAGGAAATTTTCATGGAAAAATTAGATATAATTTAAGACTTTTTCTGCTGAACCGTGACTTATGGAAAACTTAGCCGACCAGAACATGTTACTTCCCAACCAGTTTGCATAATGCGAAGCCCCACTCCAGATCTCAAACCCTCAGTGGGGTCTATAGCCCCCAACTCTGCCTCCACCATATGCTCCGGCCCTTCCAGCTCTGCTCTTGGAATCCCCACATTCCAGAATCCACCATACCATGCCTTTCTTGAGTTCCAGAATGCATGATCTATGCCCTGGAGCCCCCCATGCCTGGCCCAGGTTTCAGAGGCCAGGAATCTGCCATTACCCTGCAGTGGTACCAGAGGTTTTAGGAAACCTGGCTTGTCACCTTCCAGGCGGGGCTCCTAGAACCCTCTGAGGCTTGCAAATTCTGTAGCATGCAGAGCATGCCATACCCAGGCCTCACGTGGGGGCCACCGTATGGTGATCTCGCAAATGGGATAGCCACACCCAGAGCTAGGGCACTTTCAGGGACTTAAATGAACTGAATGCTGAAGGTCCTTCTTCCATTTTGTCTCTAGAATTCCATCTCCAGGACAGGGCACTCATGTGTTTACTCTGGTCTGGCATGTCCAGCTCTGCCTGTAGGATCCCTCACCCCTGCTCCCCTCTTCTTCCACGCCTTGACCAAGCAGGGAGGGCAGAAGCACTTGGCTTCTCATTCCTACTGGAGAACGTGCAGTTTTGGTCTAGATGCCTTTCTGGCTTTTTTTTAGACCAGACCTACTCCTTCTTCCCTGAGTCTGAGCTCTTTCCCATATCTCAAAACTCTTTCGATACCCTCCAGGGGATTCCCCTGCTGACGACATAACTGGCTGTCTTCACGCCATCCCAAACCCCCATCGCCAGGCCAACCACGAAACCACTGGGTTCTAGGTCCTAGCCGCTCAATCTAGACCCTTATTGCTGTGCTGCATCCTGGTCCATTTCCTCCAGTCTAGACCTGAACCTACTAGGTTCTGGAACCCCCACATTTACCTTGGACCTCTTCTATTCCCAAATTGTGCCCTGCCCCTGCTTTGGTGAAGGTTCGGGATGGGAAGTGGGTGCTCACATATGCTGTGCTACGTCTGAGCATTTGATCTGCAGTTGGGAGGGCACAGTGTGCTCAGAGATGAAAACAAGCATCTACATTTAAGAATGCCTGGCCTCTCCCTCCTCTTGGCCTCCTCTCCTCTCTTCCCTCCCTTCTTTTCACTTCCTCTGTTCCTCCCTCCTCATATTACTATGCTTAGAACAAAAACACCGACATTATTTAACTCTAATTTAAAATAAATAAGTGTTTAATAAATACAGTTTCAGGAAACTAAATTAGAGTATAAATGGAATAATTCAGTTTATCCATGTTTTCTGTTTAGTAGTTTAGTTTGAAGTAGAAGAAAAAAAATCTATTATTATTATTAGTGTGATTATAAATTGTCAGAGGTTATAGTTTTTTAAAAAGTTTTGTAAGAAAGGCTTGAGGTGGAGCCCCTGGCTGGCTCAGTCAGTAGAGCGTGTGACTCTTGATCTTGGGGTTGTGGGTTCGAGCCCTATGTTGGATGTAGAGATTAGTTAAAACATAAAATATATTTTTTAAATTTTTAACGTTTATTTTTGAGAGACAGAGAGACAGAGTGTAAGCAGAGAAGGGGCAGAGGGAGAGGAAGACGCAGAATTGGAAGCAGGCTCCAGGCTCTGCACTAGCAGCACAGAGGCTGATGTGGGGCTCGAGCCCACAAACCGTGAGACCATGACCTGAGCCAAAGTCAGACACTCAACTGACTGAGCCACCCACGTGCTCCAAAACATAAAAATAACATAAAGTAAACAACATGTTAATAAAAAAAGAAAAAGGAAGGTTTGAGGCAATATGACAGGCAACATGGATGATCCACTCAGTAAGAAGAACAGAAAACACTTAATACACAATGTGGCAATTCCCAAGAAACAGACTCAGCTAACAGATTCCATGGGGAGGGTTGAAACAGCAAAGTTCTCAGATGCCCCTACATGCTGGCTGACAGAAAGCAGCTCAACCCTTTCTGTGGTTGTTATGTTTTACATTTGATTTTTTAAAAATTGTGAACAGTGCCAATTAACATTTTTCAAGGGACCAACGATAGTTTCCTTATTCAGCAGCACTCTATATTCCTCAAGAAAATATAAGGGGATATGTGAAATTTCACAGCAATCAGTTTTATACTAAGATTTTAGATTTGGTGCTTGGTTTATTTCTTGGAAAGAGAAAGCTCAGGCTGCACTAGTCAAACCTAAATGATCTGAAGTTACAGTCAAGAAAACAACTCCAGATTATGATCTGAATATTATAGATCATTTTAGCCAAACTAGTCTATAGATTAGATATTAAGTAAATTATTACTACGTGAACTAAATTATTGCCTCTGTTGCTTTATGCAAGGAATATTCTTTTTTTTATTTAAAATTTTTTAAATGTTTGTTCATTTTTTGAGAGACAGAGAGAGAGCGTGAGTGTGTGTGTGTGTGGGGGGGGGGGGGTGGTGGTGGTGGCAGGCAGAGAGAGAGAGGGGCACAGAATCTGAAGCAGGCTCCAGGCTCTGAGCTGCCAGCACAGAGCCCAACGCAGGGCTTGAACTCATGGACTGTGAGATCATGACCTGAGCCGAAGTCAGACGCCCAACTGACTGAGTCACCCAGACGCTCCTATACAAGGAATATTCTTATGCTCATAAAATGCGTTATACAAAAGTAGGGCTTTTTGTGTTCTAAGGCTCTTGTCCTTAGAGTGGTCAGATTCCCCAGAGAAGGTTTTCCCACAGTTTAGAGGGTATATGCCCTACTGCCAGTATTCTGGGAACTCCACAGGAGAAGGGAGGTAATAGGCCTCAAAATTGAGCAGGTAAGTGTTCTTTCACCTGTCTTCATTGAGGTTCCTAGACCCTTCATGTGCGGATGTCCTCCAGTCTGGACCCTGTCTATTTTGCCCCCTAAAAAAACCAGCTTTCTCTTTTTCTTTAGCAGAGGCTCTTGTGTGAGCCCGTCTTCTCCATTTCCAGAGGAACATCTTAGCACCTACTCTTGAGTGTTTGATGTTATGGGGCATAAATCAGGTTATGTCTCAGGTTGCCTTGAATGCTACTTGAGGATTCAGCTTTCTTGAGTCTGCTTTAAATGTCACTGGTATTGTCTCCACCCTCACTGTCCTTGTACTTAAGAGTTCATGACTTTAAAAGTGTCTGTTTGAAGGGGTGCCTGGGTGGCTCAGTCGGTTAAGCGTCCGACTTCAGCTCAGGTCATGATCTCACAGTTTGTGAGTTCGAGCTCTGCATCGGGCTCTCTGCTCACAGCTCAGAGCCTGGAGCCTCTCTCGGGTTCTGTGTCTCAGTCTCTCTCTGCCCCTCCCCCACTTGTGCTCCGTCTCTCTCTGTCTCTCAAAAATAAATAAAAATGTAAAACAAAAATGTTCGTTTGTTGTACTTCTCATGGAACATGGGAGGAGGCTGAGCTAAATGGATGCTTTCATCCAACCATCTGCACATGGCAGTGCTGTTACCTCTTTTGAGGCCTCACTGTGTTTTTTTTTTCACAGCTCCTACCATACATTATCACTGCAGTTGGCATGCTGGTATGTTGAGGGACAAGAAAAAATACACTTATCTCAACTAAACGTAATTGTATCCATAGATTTTTATCTGGATTAATTTAGTGCTTCTCTGTTAAATTTTAATTACTCAATTTCTAAAGGATGTCTTAATTTGAATCTCTGGGTGAAGCATGAAATAGCCTAATTTCCATTTATTCTTGTTGACTTAGGGGGGATGGGCACTTCTGCAGAACTGCCATCTGGGGCTCGATTTCATGGATGAGCTAATGGACATAATTGTAGAAACTGAGATCGTACATGATGCTTTCCGCCTATGGATGACCACCGAAGTTCATAAGCACTTTCCCATTACGCTCCTTCAGATGTCCATTAAATTTGCCAATGAGCCTCCACAGGGCCTCCGGGCAGGATTGAAAAGAACATACGGTGGTGAGTTGAGGAATACTTCCAAGTTTACAGGAGTTTTTGTGCTTCAGTTGTTTTCTTAAAGAAACGATAAAAACAATTAGTGACGATAGAGTTATAGCAGATTGTACTGTTGCTTAACCTGATGAGGAGAGAATAGCACTCTTTGTCATGCGCCACGTGGAACATGCTCTTGTGGCATGAGGGAGTCAGCTCATGCTTAGCCCTTTTCTATTTTTTCTGTTTTTCCACGTTACTCTGCTTTGGCCTGTGCCGTTCTCCAGCTGGACACCTGCCTTTTTATGGCAACATAATTTTGTCATTTATGGTCTTCATGCTCCGTATGTAAAGTTGGCCAGTAGCCTCTTCCAGGAGGAGAGGCTGAATTAAAGTTATGACCTGCCTCCATCACATGAAGCCGTCTGAACAATGTACAGGGTTTTTTTGGAGTTGCTAACAAGGCTCAAATTTCTGCCAACCTATAAGATAATGTGGGGATAAAATAGATGTGGAAGGATGAGGGCAGTAAAACAACAAAATTCTAAATAAAAAGCGTACAAATATATACATATATATATATATATATATATATATATATAAAATAATTGTAGTTATTTGGGGAATATACTCAGCATGTAGTAGGCTTCTATATACACTATTTTAATTAATAGTAAATTGTTAGTAGTGTATACAGAAGCCCATTGCAACCCGAGTACATGCTCCTAATAATAATAGAAATAGGGGCACCTGGGTGGCTCAGTCGGTTAAGTGTCCGACTTCAACTCAGGTCATAATCTCACAGTCCATGAATTAGAGCCTCGCGTCGGGCTCTGTGCTGACGGCTCAGAGCCTGGAGCCTGCTTCGGATTCTGTGTCTCCCTCTCTCTCTCTGCCCCTCCCCTGCTCATGCTCTCTCTCTGTCTCAAATATAAATAAAAACATTAAAAAATTTTTGTAAATAAAAAAAATAATAAAATTATTAGTAGTAGCAATTTAAATAACAGTAGTCGTATTTATTTTACTGCCCTCATTCTTCCACCTCTAGTTTACCCCCACATGACCTTGTCAGATTGGCAGGCACTTGATCCATGTTAGCAAGCCCCCGGCCACCTCCCCCAATCTCTTTGCAGGTATTTCAGAGAAAGAGACCATCTGGACACCCAAAGGTTAATTGTAATTGTTGTTGCATGAATGTGATAAAAATAATTCAAGATAAGTGAAGTTTATTATCAGAAATGTACAAAAATGATTAATAACGTATAACTGTAATAAAAAAAGAAAGATGTGCGAGTGATGGTACATTTTTTCACCCCCCCGACCACGACAGGTGTGAGTCAAGACCTGCTGGATGTGAGCGCTGTGGCCCAGTGGAAGCCCATGCTGTATGCCGTGGCTTTCCTGCACTCCACAGTCCAGGAGAGAAGGAAGTTTGGTCCCCTGGGGTGGAACATCCCCTATGAATTTAATCAAGCCGACTTTAATGCCACTGTGCAGTTCATCCAAAACCACTTAGATGACATGGAAGTCAAAAAGGTACTCTGTGCCCGCCATCTCATGCCACTGGCGATTGTGAGCATAGGTGCCCGTGCCTGCCCAGCTTTGGGATTGATCCTGTAAGAGCGACAATCTTGTGTGGTTGCAGACATATCTCTAAGTCATGGCAACTGGATCACACTTGCCTCTTGATTTCAGATGAAAAAAAAAAATGAACCAATTTTGATTATATTATTATTTCTCAAAACCAAGTTGAAATTACATGTAAGACAACTTGAAAAGCTCTACTGGGAGGGGGGAAATGGCTGAGAAAAGTTGTTTTCTAAAATCCTAAAAAATGAACATTAAAGCCTAGATAATTTTTGAAGCATGTGCCTTTTTTTTTTTTTTAACGTTTATTTATTTTTGAGACAGAGAGAGACAGAGCATGAACGGGGGAGGGTCAGAGAGAGGGAGACACAGAATCCGAAACAGGCTCCAGGCTCTGAGCTGTCAGCACAGAGCCCGACGCAGGGCTCGAACTCACGGACCGTGAGATCATGACCCGAGCCGAAGTCGGCCACTTAACCGACTGAGCCACCCAGGCGCCCCAGCATGTGCCTTTTAAAGACCTCCCTCAATATTCTCAAAAACTATCTTCTTTTTTTCTGTTGAACTTAAAGTATGAAAGCATATAGATGCACCAAAGGAGTCTATTTTAAATCACGAGCATGAGATTTGAGTAATGCTCAGGTTTGTCTGTGTAGATTTCTTCCTGCACATTTAACACTGCTAATAAAGAAGGAACAACTGGCATCGATGACCACAAATACGTAGACGTTCCTTGGTGGGGAAAACCAGGATGAGACCATAGTCAGTTGTACACAGCTTTTCTGTAAATTCCCCCAGGGCGTCTCCTGGACCACCGTCCGCTACATGATAGGAGAGATCCAATATGGGGGCAGAGTCACTGATAACTACGATAAGAGATTGCTGACCACGTTTGCTAAGGTCTGGTTCAGTGAAAATATGTTTGGATCAGATTTCAGCTTTTACCAAGGATATAATATTCCCAAATGCAACACCGTGGACGGCTATCTTCAATATATCCAGGTTTGTCAACTTCAGAATTTTATGCATAGAGCAAATATGTGCAGCCTTTTGACCATTTGGATATTTATTTACACTGCAAATACTGCTTTTGAAATAATTTTTAATGGTGATACATACTCTCACTGTAGGTGCTTCCTTCCTATGTTTCTATTCACCTAACGGTTAAAATGTTTATATTTGTTCTGAGTGTGTATTTTGTGTGAATGCCCTCCCTCCCTTCTCATTTATTCCTCAGTGAGGAATATTCTTTGGGGATAGGATAGGCCGGGCAGATTTTGAACTAGGGAAACCACACAAATCCCCTGGAGCTCTCCACTGTGAGATGTGAGACTTCAGGCAGCTGTAATGACTCATCCTGAGACCTTTGTTCCTTAATCCTGGCCCAGTGGAGGGCCTATGAGTATGTTCAGGAACCTGCTTTCCATAAACACTTCCTGTCTCAACCTGGGCACCGGTGACGTTCAGGGTGGGATTCTTCTTTGCGGTGGGATATAACCATATAGAGTGGTTAGCAGCGTTCCTGGCCTCCCTCCACTAGATGTCAGTAGCACCCCCACCCAGTTGTGACAATCAAAAATGTCTCCAGACATTGTCCCCTAGGGGTGGCATCTCCCCAGGCTGAAGAGTACTGCTCTCAGAAGGAATAAGGTAGATTGTGACTGGAAATTAAGGGGAAAAGATCTGATTTGTGTTTCAAGGTGACTACATTTTCTGTCTCTATGCCTTGAATGCTTTAGATCATTATGTAGAATTCTCTTTTGCATCTATCTGCGATTTATCTCCAACTGAACAAACTGGAACACGACAGCCCCAAAGGGCTAAATTTATCCGTACATTTAGAGGTTCTGTGATTTATGTATGTAATGAGTTTATCATATATTATCACCTCTACACTTTTACTAATTCACATCAGCAAATATATTTGTTTTAACTGTACTATATATGTCTTTAAATCATCAGCACTGAATAGGAAAGTGCCTATGAAGATATAAATTTAGATATGCCTGTACATATCTTTATTTACATATACCTCATTGCCCAGTGAACTTGAGGCTGTTCATAAAAGACATTATGTAAAAAGGAATAAAATAATGGAGGAGAGTGCAGGAACAATATGAAGAAGACAATAATAAAGTTTAGGATAATATTCACATGTAGAAACAAATATCAAATTGTAGGTACATTTTCTTTCTTTCAAATAGCTGAGTTCTTTGCCTGCTTTTTCTGCTTCTGATTGTCTCTTGCTGTCTCTGCATTTTTAAAAAATGTTTATTTTTGATACAGAGAGAGAGAGAGAGAGAGAGAGAGCGTGAGTGGAGGAGGGGCAGAGAGAGAGAGGGAGACACAGAATCTGAAACAGGCTCTAGGCTCTGAGCTGTCAGCACAGAGCCCGATGTGGGGCTCGAACCTACAAACTGTGAGATCATGACCTGAGCCGAAATTGGTCGCTCAACCGACTGAGCCACCCAGGCGCACCCACCACACCAACCTTTTTTTTTTTTTCTGTGCTTACAGCTCAGAGCCTATATCTTAACTGTTTATCTATGTCTCTGCTTTTCCCTCGGACTTGGTTGCTCTCAATATTCCTCTTTGTTCCTAGTCCTCGTCTTTCTCCCTGGGACAGTACAGTTCCCGCTGGCAGCCTTCTTTGGGCCATAATTGCTAAAACTGTCATTGGCTGGCATCTCAAAAAACATAGTAACTGTTAGTTATACCACATTTATTTAAATGATTGGTTCGAATTAAATCAGACCTTCAGAAAACAAAATACTAATCCGTAGCTCCCTTTTCTTATTTCGCATATTCTAAAATAAGACAGTGTCTCTTTGATTACATTTGCCTGAGGTACAGCATTAGAGAACCATCAACTTCCTATGTTTCTCATTGTTCATCTTCTTTTGAGGCAACTTTTGATTCTTTTCTGGAGCAGTTATTGAGATTGTAGCCTGACACAAATACGAGATCATGTAACTACTCGGCTTTTTTGGGAGGAGATTACTTTATGTTCTTTCTTTATTTTAAAATTCAAATATAGTTGACACGCAATGTTACATTACCTACCTGAATAAAACCTACCTACCTTAATAAAAACATTTGTTTCTTAAGACGGTATAATTTACCTGGTGTTCATGTCGGCCATCTGGGCTTCCCTGGGGTCTTTGTTGTTCAGAGCCTGCCTTCCTGCGACAGCCCCGAGGTGTTCGGGCTGCATCCCAATGCCGACATCACCTACCAGAGCAAGCTGGCCAAGGACGTGCTGGACACCGTCCTCAGCATCCAACCCAAGGACAGCTCTGGTGGAGGGGATGAGACCCGGGAGGCCGTGGTGGCCCGGCTCGCTGACGATATGCTCGACAAGCTACCCCCAGACTATGGCCCATTTGAGGTGAGTTGATGACATCCTGACAAGATGTCAATGGTGGACGTGTCTGTCTTGTTGGGGGAGTGAGGAATAAGGAAGGAGGGCAAAAAGTGATTTTTCTGAAAGTGAAAGAATATTTAAAAACTCACTTCCTGAAGAACCAGCAAAGGAAGTTTTTATTTTTTATTTTTACTTATTTTGTTAAAGAAGTCTTTAATTTTTTTTTTTTTAACATTTATTCATTTTTGAGAGACAGAGAGAAACAGAGTGTGAGTGGGGAAGGGGCAGAGAGAGAGGGAGACACAGAAACGGAATCAGGCTCCAGGCTCTGAGCTGTCAGCACAGAGCCTGACGTGGGGCTTGAACGCATGTCGTTCAAGCGAGATCCTGACCTGAGCTGAAGTCAGATGCTTAACTGACTGAGCCACCCGGGTGCCCCAAAGTTTTTAAATCTATAAATGTAATCACTTCAAAGTATAAATGATAAAAGAAACCTGACAAGAATGTTGATGTTCATAACTAGGTTTTAAGTATGTACCGATGGGTTAGGATTGTTTTTCTAGAACTTTCCCTTGAGGTGCTTCACATTATCATTTGTTCAAAGGAAAGTAGTGTATTTTTAGAGTAAAGCACCTGATCATTTATTTTTTTATTTGAGAGAGAGAAAGAGGAAGAGAGGGAGAGAGAGCATGAGTGGGGAAAAGGGGCTGAGGGAGAAAGAGAGAGAATATCAAGCAGGCTCCATGCTCAGTGTGGAGCCTGATGCAGGGCTCAATCCCATGACCCTGGCATCTTGACCTGAGCCCAGAGCGAGAGTCAGATGCTCAACCAACTGAGCCACCGAGGCACCCCAAGCACCTGATCATTAAAAAAAATGTTGTATAACATAATGCACACCTTAAAATTCCGGGCTTCTTAATTTCAGGGCACCTGTATTTATATCATTAATGCATTGCAGCTTCATAGGTTTTGAAAATTAATTTGTCTTTTTAAGATGTAAGTAACTTTTGTAAGCAAAATTTATGAGTAGGAAAGTTAATTTTTTAGGCAGTTTAGCAAATGTTACTGAAAAGATTAACCCTGAAGACATTTTTAAATCTTGGATAAAAACACAGGTGACTCACTTACTTTCCACATAGTCGTAATAGATGACCCAGACTAACCGTGTGACACTTTTGTCACAGGACCATCATGTTCCTTTATATATTGACCTTTTCTACCTGGTTTTCTGACAGGAATCTGCAGCATTTTGTTTCTTTAGCATCCTATTCTTTTCCACAAAGCATGTCCTTTTGGTTGCTAGTGCTATAGACTGAACTCAAGGACTTATCGCCAAGGGAATAATTTCCCCTGGAAAAAACTGATCACTTGCTTGGAGAAAATCAATACTCTTATCAGCTTTCATAAGCACCTCTCATTGTAGTATCAGGAAAGAGGTCATTCATATCTAACAGTGGTTGAAATATTTATGAGGCAATAAAAGTATCTAAAAATACCATAACAGTAACATAAATAACTGCGGTAACTAATGGGGTTTAGGAGAGTCCGCTCCCTTTGGCTGACTTTGTCGATGCTGCCTGAGGATAAAGCAACACGGCCCAGCAGGGTAGCTGATCGATCCATAGAAGAGTCTCAGTAAATACTTGTAAGATGGGAATGGATGGCTGGGTGGGTGGGTTGGAGGAAGAATGGATGAATGCTCTGATGGAAAGCACAGAAAGCTTTTAAAACAGAAGCCTAGTCTTTTGAAGCAGCCAGCAGAATGGTTGTGCGTGTGTACCTGTCTGCTCGCGTGTGTCTGTGTGTGTGTTTGCAAGTCTTAGGCAGCCAAGTAAGTGAATGTTTCCCGGTAAGTGCAATTGCCATTTGGAAGGCTGTGTGGTTGTGGTCATGTGTTTCTTTTCTACTGCGAATGAACGGCTGCCTGTCCTCTCCCACATGGGATGAAAAATTGGCCGGTCATCTAACAGATGTTTCCTTTTATATTTCTTGTTTTCTGGCAGTGAAAAAAAAAATCTTAACCATTGATGGGATTGTAAGATTTGGGGTCTTTTTGGCAGCCCCAGGGTACCAGTTACATACACGTTTGTAGCTGTCACATTTTTAACACATGTTCAATGTCTCCATGGCAGGTGAAAGAGAGGCTGCTAAAGATGGGGCTGTTCCAGCCCATGAACATCTTCCTCAGGCAGGAGATAGACAGAATGCAGAGGCTGCTGACTCTGGTCCGCACCACCCTGACGGAGTTAAAACTTGCCATCGACGGCACTATCATCATGAGCGAAAATCTACGAGATGCACTGAATTGCATGTTTGATGCCAGAATTCCTGCTCAGTGGAAGAAAGTATGTTTTAGTCCGCTCTTATTCTACCTAATCACTTTATTGTTGTAAATAGCTGTGATTGGCAGGTGGAAAGCTTTGGAGCGTAATTTACTTAAAAGGGTTCTTTTGTTTAGGGACTAATCCCCTTACTTGCTTGTATTTTGGGAGGGTAGGTAGGAAAGGAGACTACTTAGCGTCTCCCACATATCAGGCACTCTGCTAGGCCATTGCATGTGTTATTTCATTTAAATTTTGCATTTATTGCCCTCATTTTGCAGGTAAAGAATGTGAAATTGGGAGATGCTAAGTCTTTTCCCAGATCACACACCTAAGAAGTCCAAGAATCAGAATTTAAACCCCAGCTCCGTTGGACTTCAAAGCCCACGATGTTAGGTTTATAGAAAGAAGTGTTCCTACACACACACATGCACACAAACACACACACACGCACGCACCAAAGAGAAACATTTTTCCCTGCTCTGCCTGGAGATAGTGAGCAAGTATATCTCCAGGTAACAAGAAAATGATTTAACAATATGCTTACTGATCACATGCTGGTGCTTGTGCTCAATGACAAGATGTGCTTTTGGTAAATACTTGTCTACTTGGAGTAGTAAAAGGAGTACCTGAGTATCTTTACCAAGCATTTCATGCATTGCGGGAGGTTGTAAAGATTTGGGGGTGTGGCAGGAGGGTTTGAGAGGGCAGGAGGCAGGGGCCAGTTGTAGGGGAAGATACGGGAGGGCAACATCTAGAAAAGGGATTGGGTCGTGCAGTGACTGGACCTTTGGCCTTTTGCAAGCTGCTCGGGTAAATGGGAAGGTGAGACGTGACAGGGTTGGGACTGGCAGCCTCTCCCAGAAGAGACTCACTTAGCACCGGCACTCAGACATCTCACCCAGGGCTTTAGAAACGTAGGATCAGCTTTGCCCAGACTCCATCATATCCTCACCTCTAATGACTTCGTTCCCAAAGGCGGAGAGTTTTCTATCTGGACTGACTTTCCTCATTGGCCAGTGACAGAGGGAGAGCCTTCCTGGTCACTGGCCATTGCAGGTTCATTCCTCACCGAACCAGCCCTCTCCACTTGGTCAGCACCTAGAAGGCTCTGAAACAGGGATCCTTGCCACGAGGCACCTTCACATAAACAGTTCCCTGTGCCTCACGTCAAATGTCGTATAAACACATCCCTTTCAGTTAACATGTCTATAAAGATAGGATAGAATGAGTTACCTAATTTTAAAGTGTGGTCTTTTTGGGGCGCCTGGGTGGCTCAGTCGGTTAAGCGTCCGACTTCGGCTCGGGTCACGATCTCACAGTCCGTGAGTTCGAGCCCCGCGTCAGGCTCTGTGCTGACAGCTCAGAGCCTGGAGCCTGCTTCGGATTCTGTGTCTCCCTCTCGCTCTGACCCTCCCCTATTCATGCTCTGTCTCTCTCTGTCTCAAAAATAAATAAACGTTAAAAAAAAATAAAAATAAAGTGTGGTCTTTTTATGCAGGTTTGTATTCTATTCAACTTATTATCAGTCTTTGGAATCTCATAATCTCTTGAAAAATAGACAAATTAAGTCTTAGGAATTTGAAATTCAAGTGGTATATATCTACATAGGATGATCACTACATTTATTCATACATAAAGTATTCCAATTATAATAAAATGATATAAAACATGATTTGGAGATACCTACCAGGACAGCTGCTGATAACACTAAGGACATATCCATCCCACTGTAATAATAGAAGTTCCACATGTGAATTCAGGCAGCATGTCACAGGCAATGAATGCAATTAATTTGTTGGTGGTAAGGGACCTGTGTTTCCGTTTCTGCTCCTTCATCAGAGGAAATAAAAGTTCATTCTAAGGGACAAGAACTTCAGAAAATAACTGTTGTTTGCCTCATTAAAAATGAGAAGTGGAGAAAGGTATGATTTATCATCCACAGTATATATTTTAAAGGGGCCACAAGCACATTTATGGAAATAGAAATCCTGTTTTGCAGTGTATCTATTAAAAATATAACCTGACGGGGAAAGAAAACATGTAACCTGAGGAAAAAATAGTGGAAACCTATTTAATTCAATTAATTGTTTTCATTACTTTATAGCAGAATTGACAGTGAATATATTTGTACGTGGAAGGTGATTCTGTTGACATCAGAACCTTGAACAGCATACTGAGTGCTGAATTGATTTGGTATTCATGGGATCATTAGCTGATTCTGTTGTATCTTAATATCAGTAAGGAGGAAGAATAATTTGAAAACTTAACTGTCAAAACCCAAGGGAAATTCCTGTCTTAGGGACTTCTAAATTCTAAAAGTGAAATTGATATTTCATAATTTTTTTTTCTGTGAACATAGCTAGTTACACAGCAGAATTTGATTATTTCAACATATGCATTTCAGGCATCCTGGGTTTCAAGTACCTTGGGTTTCTGGTTTACTGAGCTTATAGAGAGAAACTGCCAGTTCACCGCCTGGGTTTTCAATGGCCGACCCCACTGCTTCTGGATGACAGGTTTTTTTAACCCCCAAGGATTTTTAACTGCAATGCGTCAGGTAAGAGCTCCCATTTGCACCTGTTGTGTTATTATGATTTTCTTCTACAAGGTTTTCTTCTGCCAGTATAGTTTTAAAGACTATAATGACACAGAGAATGGCTGTCTCTCTTTGGCCCCAGCAATGACATTGTCCTGAAAGTAAATACAGCAACTTGTTCTCAGGCCGCTAGGTTGAATTTCAAAGTATTTATTTGGTATTTCATATTTGATATTTCTTTTTTAAAGTATAAGTGCTTAAATTAGGACACGGGTACTGTTTATGACACAATTTTTTTAAGTACAATTCTACTTCCTTTGAATTAGGGTAATCCGGGGTTCCGCTTTGATCCCCGTGATGCTCTTCATGTTAAGATAAACCTCTAATTGTTCCCTTCGTCCTTTGCTCTTGTTCTTGTCCTGAGCAGGAAATAACTCGGGCCAACAAAGGCTGGGCCTTGGACAATATGGTGCTTTGCAACGAAGTCACCAAGTGGATGAAGGATGACATTTCTGCCCCTCCCACAGAGGGTGTCTACGTCTACGGCTTGTATCTTGAAGGTGCAGGCTGGGACAAGAGAAACATGAAACTCATCGAATCCAAACCAAAAGTACTCTTTGAATTGATGCCCGTCATAAGGATTTACGCAGAAAACAACAGTAAGTTGTCTTACGCATTCAGGGATGGTGGGCATTATCAGATTGGATAATGTTATAAACACAGGATCTCATTATTCTTGCTATCATGTCATGAGGACTTTATTATTTTATCAACTAGCTTCATATTCGCCCCATGTTTAATGAGTACTTACTGGCTGCTAGGCACTATTTTGAGTGTTATAGGGGAGACGATGGTTCTAGATAGTTCTTTCCTATCTATTAAAGCAGGTGAAATATGCATGGATGCTCATGAAACATTAGCTTATGAGATAAGGAGCAAGTGTTTGGAGGAGTTAACAGATGTTAGGAAAGGAAGGTGGGTAGGAGTGGGAAGAAGGGGTCAGGGGCGGGGTCTCAGGAGCAGGGTCTGGACAGGGGGTGGAAGGATGGATAGGATGAGGTGGGGCAAGTGGTGGAAGGAAGACTGCTCAGGGCCCACCGGAGGTGCCAGCTCTCCCAGCTTGGAGAGTTAAGCCAGGTTGGAAAAGCCAGATTGAATTCAGGGACGTGTTGCTTTACCCAGTAGCTGGCGGTAAAATGCTGGATTCGTATTTCAGCCTGTGAACATAGCACGTCTATGAAACACACGTTTTTCCACTTTGGCAAAGTTCTGTTTGACAAGTCTAAAAATACCTAAACTGGTTTCCACCATTGGCCTGATGTGTTCTGGAGGCTTTTGTTACATTTTACTCAGCTAATATCTCCTCCTATATGTCCTCCTCCTATATGTTCTCCTCCTATGTGTCCTATACTTAAGGTGTAGAACATGATGTTCTGATGTAGATATACATATATGGTGAAATGATCACTAGAAGCCATACACTCTGGAGGTGGCCATGGTAGTGGAAGCCAAGGAAGTACTGATTTTGTGACCAAAACACAAAAGATTTGTCTCTAAACAAGGAAGGAGTAGACAGTTTCTCCTGGAAAGATCAGTTTCTCCTGGAAAGATAGTTTCTAGTATCCCCATCCCTTAGATAAATACCACATTTGGAAACATGGGTCAAGGGAAGAGAGTTTATAAACTATGAATATTTCTTTTTTAAGCAAATATTTGCTGGGTGCCTAATATATGCCAGCCACAATCTTAGGTGCAAAGGTCACAAAGATAACGATGAACCAGATCCTGCCCAGAAGGGATTCCGTCTAGTGAGGGATACTTACAAGGAAATCAATAATTAAAATAGAACTTGACACATGTTAAGATAGAGATACAGTCAGGATGCTCAGGGAGCCTAGAAGGAGTACATGACGATGCCTGCGAGGTCAGCGGAGACTGCTTTTGAGAAGTGCTTTGAGGCTAAGAATGAGTGTAAGAGAAGTTGGCGATAGACTTTTCTTGGCTAAGGCAAATAGCGTTAGCTCGCTTGGTCATTCAGTGAGTGTTTATCTGGCATTGGCCATCTGCCATGCTCGACTCAGGTGCTGGGGGTGCGACAGTGAAAAAAGACCAGGCACCATCCACGTTCTTAAGGAACTCAGTGTCAAGGAGGGAAGGGCAGCCAAAAAGAGGCAAATACAGTTGATCCTTGTTACTCATGGATTCTGTGCTTATGAATTCACCTCTACTTGAAAATTTTTTCGTGATGCTTGTGGCTTGGTCATTTGCAGGCATGCACAAAGCAGCAAAAAATGTGAGTCGCCCCACAGGCATGTTCCCACCTGAGGTTGAATAAGGTGACACTCTGCCTCCTTGATCCACTCCTGCTGTAAACAAGCGTCCTTTTTGTGGCCTATGTAGTATTACAGTTTCCACACTTTTGTACTTTGCACTGTTTAAGGTGGCCCAAGCACAGTGCTGAACACCAGGGCTATCTGCTGTTCCTCAGCGCAAGAAGGCCGTGATGTGCCTTATAGAGAAAATACGTGTTAGGCGAGCTTTCCTGAGGTGTGAGTTCAAGTGCCGTGAGTCCAAAGCCAGTGAATCAACAATATATGTTGGAAAGATATCTTTAAACAAACACACGCCTAAAATAAGGCTATGTATTGATGGGTTGGCGAAGCTGTCGTGACCAGAGGCCGGCAAGAACCTGCCCTGCCTGTATTTCCTCTTGGAGCAGTGGTTCAGTAGTTGCCAGTTCAGTGGTCACAGAGACTTTACACACCTAAGTCCCATGATAATGGCAGTTGACTATAAATGGACATACTGGCTTTAGACAGCTCTTTTTTATGAAGAAAATACACACACGCTAGGCCAGGGAGCTGCTAATTTAGGGGCCAGGGGAGAGACTTGTGAGGAAAGAACACTGAGCCGAGATTCAGCTGACAGAGGGCAGCATGCTGATGTCCAGGAGCAAAGGTGGGGGTGCAAATGCGTGAGGTAGCAATGGATGTGCTGTGTGTGAGGAGGAGAAAGATGGCACGTGAAGGAAGAGGGAGCCCGTGAAGAAAGCGGGGCATCAGAAAAGAAGAAGGAAGGTGCTCGGTAGGGTCCTTGATGCACGGTGTTGCTGCACGTACCCCGAGTGCATCCGACAGGATAAACGTGTCTGGTTGAGCCCGGACAAGAGCACTGCCTGCGGCTTCGTATTTATTGGGTTGTGTCAAGACCTGGGGCCATGGTTAGTTTAGAGAAATAATCAGTACGTGTTCTTTTACCCAAAATTAATATTTTAGAAAACTTGCTTTATCGCATCACTGGATCTAGTCAACCAGTTGCAAAAACATTTCCCGCAGAAAGTAAAAGAAGAATCTTCCTCACGTTCAGTCAGGTGTTACTTTTATGTATCTTGTGACTAAGCGGTGAAAGCCCATTGCAACATGACTTTGAACATCTCAGCAGGGTATTAATAAAATAATTTTATAATACAGGCACTTCTTTATTATTTAAGAACACATTTTTATAGAAGGATTGTACTCACCCTGCTGGGAATTAGTCAGCGGTGAGGTTCATTAGCAGCAGGTTAAGAGAGAAAATAAAAAGCAAGGAAAAAGTGACTAACTTAAAAGTGCTAAAAAAAAAAAAGAGAAAAACTTTCATTCTTTTTTTTTTTTTTTTTTGGTTTCAATAGGAGTTGGTGCAGGAGTGTTTTGCCAAATAGCTTTGTTGCCAGAGAAGTGTTTTTTAGCGATGAAAAGCTAAAATTCCATTGCTATTTTCATATTATAAATCTAATTTTCATTTAATTTTGATAACTGAATAAGGCTCCAATTGAGATAAAGAGGTGTAGCATCACTAAAGACCAAAGGACACTCCAAAAATACAGTGATTTAAAGTTAAAATTCTTGTAATAAATTGGTTCCATGTTAACATGAAGGGCAATTTTCAGTTTAAATAATTCATCATTGAATTTTCCATACAAGACTGGTTTGTTTTAGAAAGAAGTCTAGGTATTTATTTTGACTTTATAAGTTGAGCGATGTGTCCCCAAATGCTTATTTTATTCGTGTTTCTTATTAGGACATCATGAGAAAGTCACCCAAAAAGTGTGAAATTCACCAGAAGGGCAAAGCTTCCCACATCCACTCAGGCTCCTTTGCCCTCAAAGGAAGTTGAAAAGAGGCAGACATGGGGAAAGAAATGTACCTTTGGCCAGTAGGGTGAGAAGGATCTCACCCTAGGTGAGGACACCCTAGGTGTCCGCAGATAATGAGGAAAAAAGTGAAAAGTGTTTCTAAGAATACCTTGTGACCCATCCTGATCCAACAGTGTGCAGATATGGGGCTGGGGGTGGGAATAGCTCCATGGGGTTACCGGGAGGTGGAGACCTCCTGACTCTTGAACCCCATGCATTTGATCCACCTTCTGTGTGTAAACTTGGGACTCAGTTAACGTCATGAGGAAGATGAGTCTGGGAAATTTGTTTCAGTGAAAAGATAAGAATACACGTATATGTGTGCATGAGTGTGTGTGTGCACGCATGTGTGTGTGTGGAAAGAGAGGAGAAACCTAACACATCTTGGGTGCCTACTGCATTCCGGACATTATACTATGCCAGTTGTTCTCATATATTAACTAACATAATCTTTACAAGTCTGTAAGGTATATCATGCCTAATTTGCAGATGGGGAAATTAAGGTGTAGAGATGTATGTAATTTGCCTGTGATTCCCAGCTACCAAAGCTGATGTCAGAATCATGTTTGTTTGTTGTGGGATGAATGCAATCCTCTGGCAATTTCTGTGGTTGATGTTCTACTTCAGACTATGCATTTAGGGAGTCTCTGTGTTGTCAGGGATGAAGCTTCAAAATGAAGGCTAAATTAAAGGGTGCCTGGGTGGCTCAGTCGGTTAAGTGTCCCAACTCTTAATTCCGGCTCAGGTCATAATCTCATGGTTTGTGAGATTGAGTCCCATGTCCATGCTGTCAGCATGGAGCCTGCTTGGAATTCTCTCTCTCTTTCTCTCTCTCTCTCTCTCTCTCTTTCAATAAAGAAACATTAAATGAGGACAGCTTCTTTACATTTTGAAGTCATAAGTTTATTTTTCTCAGGTACATGGTGAAGTAGACAGAGAAAAAGTCACTGCCCATTTGGGTGGGAGCTCTCACTCCCTGTGCCTCCCTCCCTGCATGCTGCAGGCTAAAGGTGGTCACCTCCCCTGCCAGAGGGATGGGCACAGCTTCTCAGATAAAAGATAGCCTGCATATTTGCATTGCATTTCTGGTTTTATTACCCTGGTAATTAGTCATGTGGCTTTGGAGGAGTCTCAAAGATACCGTATATTGAAGTCACGTATCTAGTTATCTCTGATTCATTTTCACACCTTCCTGCAAAGACAAAGAAGTAGACACACACACATATTGATCCCCACTATTGCTGAGATTAAGGGCCTAGGCTCTTGAGCCATTCGGGCCAGGTTTGATTCTTACCCTATCACCTACAGCTTTGTAACCTTGGACGGATGGCTCACCTAGTTATGTTCCAGTTTTCTCATCTGCAAAATGGATTTAATAATGGTACCTGTCCCATAAGTTTGTTAAGAGCATTAAACCAACGTCTAGCACATAGTTATCATACAATAAATAATTTTGCTATGACTACCGTTATTAATATGTTAACTCACATGTTTGTTGTGGGATGAAAAGAAATACATTGAGTGCACTATTTAATCACTTAAATGTTATTTGCGAAGAGGAGTTGAATAAAGGAATGATTTAAAGGTGGTCTAGGGAATCTCTATGTGACTTGGTTGTTTTAGATATTAGAAGAAACATGGTATAATGGTATACTAGCATTTGGATGAAAAATGTAGGCTAGAGAAGGAAGTGACATAGTCAGAAAATAACACTCCCTCAAGGTGTCTTTTTAAAACCCTTTGGATCTTAAAGCATAGAGCTCACCAATTTAGACAGCCTCTTTTCTTTACTCCTCCTTCGGGAACCCTGAGGCTTTAAACACATTTAGCTGATTTGTTCTGCCTACCTAGCATGTGTATTTTTTGTCTTCTAAGTTATTTGTCTAACTAGGGCTAATGGTTTTGAATCCTCCATTTATGTGGTTATGTAGTGTCTGTCAGCACTTTGACTATGAAATTATATTTTTGGTGGTTTCTCATCCTGCTGAAGAAGTTTGCTACATACTGTGACTAGGCATGGACACCATCGGTTCTGAAGCAATTAAAAATAAATAAGATTGGATAAATAGATCAGAGAATTGTTTTTCACCTTATTGAAAAGAATGCTATTTTTTCCCAATCTTTCTTTTCTTTTGGGACTAAAATCCAAGTAGTCAAACACTTCCCCAGGTGTAAGTATTATAATTATCATTTGGTACAAATGCGAGACTTCAATGGGTTAGTTACTTCAGGATTTATGATGTTAGTCAAATTTGCATCAAGAAGAACGATACTTAACATTTATTCCACATTTACAGATCCCAGGATTAAAGGATTTAAATCTCTCCATCGGTATTATTGGTATTAACTACACTCCATGACTTCACTGTCATTCACTTATTTCATCAGAATTTTTCATATATTTGCCTACTAATTATATATATTAGTTCTACTAATCATTCTATACTAATGATATTCTCATGATAATTAAAAAAATAACGCCTAGACTTAAAAGGTAGGTGTTACAAAATTAGGCGTTACATTAATGTAGCTTGTTTCTAATGATAAATTTCATGGGATTAAGCAAACACGTAGTTTTAAATTACTGTCAAATGTCTATGAGTTTGTTTTAGAACAGGGTTCCTCGGCCTTGGCATTATTGACATTTCTGGTCAAGATGCCCTTTGTCGGGAAGGGTGGTCCCGCGCATTATAGGGTGCTGGCAGCATCTCTGGTCTCTACCACTAGATGCCAGTATCAGCCCCACAGTTGTGATAACCAAAAGTGTCTCCAGATGTTCACAAATGTCCCCCGAGAGTAAAATAATCCTTGGTTAAGAATCACTGCTTTAGAATGCCTACTTTATATTGAAACTTATGTATAATACTATCGTATTCAAGTGTTTAACTTCTCCCAATAAAATTAATTATAGTGGAGGTATCAAAACACATGGCCTAGAGGCACCTGGGTGGCTCAGTCAGTTAAGCATCCAGCTTCAGCCCAGGTCATGATCTTGCAGTGAGTTCAAGCCCCGCGCAGTGCTCTGTGCTGACAGCTTGGAGCCTGGAGCCTGCTTTGGATCCTGTGTCTCCCTCTGTCTCTGCCCCTACCCCACTCATGCCCTGTCTCTCTTTCCCTGTCTCAAAAATGAATAAACATTAAAAAAAAATTAAAACACACACACACACACACACACACACGGCATAACAGGTTGAATATTTTATTGGGTCAAAAAATAAGATCTTAATTTCAGGTAGTGGCTTGCTTTTGTAATTTGTTAGAAAAAGATAAATTATTGAGCAAGTTCGTTTTGGGAAATAAATTCAGTGACTTCGGTACGTTAACATTGCATGTAGAGAGTTGCTTTTGCCATGTTTCAGTGCCCACGTGTGTCACACGAATTCACCAAAGCAAAGTTATCCTCTTAGTTAAATGTGTTTTCATCTCAATGCTTCTATGAGGGTCATTTATAATACTGGCCTTCCAGAGGAGTACAAGGATGGGTGCAGACAAAGTGTTTGTGCTGAAACAATTTATAATCTAGAAAAGAAGAGGAAATGATGTACTGCTTCCTGAGATGGATGTTTTGAGATGTGCAGATAAACTACGCGAGCAGTGTAGATTTAACAAGGAGCTGATGCACTTGAATTTCAAGGCTACTCAATGCAGAGGCTTCTTCCAAAGCCTAATTTAGTATTTTTACGTTACGCTGTCTTAAAGCCCTGTGCCTCTCCCCCTCCACTGTGTAAGTATAAGGACCCACAAGACCGGGATCTGTCCCTGATCATGGGGTGTCCAAGACCGGAGAGAGTGAGCCTTTGCTTAGGGATGAATGCATTAGAAAGGATCTTTGCAAGGTGGACATATGTAGGTTGCCTTTCCTTGCATATGTAGTTTTGAAAACTCCATGTGTTCCTCTACCCCAAAAGGATAGATTGCATCTCACGGAGCTGAACTGTATCACAGCTCTGCTTCTCAGCCACTTCTGTTCCTCTGCACCCGTGGATAATCCCCAGCCCGTGATAGGGGTGGGGAACATCCTCTGTCCTGTGATTTCATGTGTAGTTTAGACTGTGGCACAGAGCGTTGAAGGCAGGATTTTGAAATAATAATCATAATATAGTGAAACCCTAGTGAGCATTGGTGCTGGACATTGATTAAAGGTGGCAGGTGCCTCGTGCCAAAGGCAAGCCATGAAGGGAAAATGGAGAGAGTGTGCATGCACAAGATTTGTTGGAAAATAAAGGAGAAAGGGTGGAGGGGGCATGGTGAATTGACAGGTGGGAAGGAAGCAATTGAAGGTTCGTGGCCATAGCGAGCAGGCAGGTGTTGCTTTCAAGGACATGGGACAAAGGGCCAGCAGGGTACCTGAAGACACCTGGGTGTTTGTCATGCCTGCGGGAGACCGGCAGTTGTGTCTGCTTCACATCTAGGGGTTGACTGACCTCGGAAAGAATTGCTCTCATTCCTTTGGAATGATCTGTAGAATGTGCAAATTTGGCTCTGTGCTGTTTGGGCTGCTTAAATTAAAAATTCACCAAGTTTTGTTTTTGTTTTTGTTTTTATGAAATTTTTTGTAGCTTTAAGAGATCCTCGGTTTTATTCCTGTCCCATTTACAAGAAGCCAGTCCGAACGGACTTGAACTACATCGCCGCTGTGGACCTCAGGACGGCCCAGGTCCCTGAACACTGGGTGCTCCGTGGGGTTGCCCTGCTCTGTGATGTCAAGTAACGTGGGGTGTGCCCCCCACCAATACTTCAGAAAATGCAGGATCCGAATTATCCTAACCTTTACTTTTCTGTGAGTGCTGGACAGTTTTTAAATCAGGTTGATCATGTAGTTCATGAGCTGGTTAGGTTTTCCCTGCTCATTAGTTGGATGCTTAATTACGTGTTACCTGCTTCATCCTTAATGACCAATCGCTGTGTTTGTTGAAGAGTTATTTGGTGATTGAAAAGCAAAATTTACAACTTCCCAATGACGTGCAGCCCTCAAATCCACAGTAATACATTCAGCTCTAAAGCCTCAGTAGGTCAAGCAGACATTTCCTTGAAATGAAGGGATTCTTCTTCTGCTAATGTGGTTCCAAGGTATCACTAGGTTTGTGCTGACTTTGCTTCCAGGGCCTTTCACTTTTGCATCAGGTTAAGAGATTTGTTTTCATGGCTCCAAGAGCCAATTGGAAAGACCTTTTTAAAAATGGAAGGAAATAGAAGGATGGATTAAGAATGTGAATAGAGGGGCGCCTGGGTGGCTCAGTCGGTTATGCATCTGACTTCTGCTCAGGTTGTGATATCACAGTCTGTGAGTACGAGCCCCACATCAGGCTCTGTGCTGACAGCCTGGAGCCTGGAGCCAGCTTCGCATTCTGTGTCTCCCTCTCTCTGCCCTTCCCCCACTTGTACTCTGTCTCTCTCTCTCTCTCTCTCTCTCTCTCTCTCTCTTTCTCAAAAATAAACATTAAAAAATTAAAAAAAAAGAATGTGAATAGAGTAGACAATTCATGTAATCCTATTGAATGAATGTATAATGTTCAACTCCGCTGATAATTAATAATGAGATACTAACTGATACTTGTTATAATAAAAAAATTAAAGCTGAAAGTGAATCGTGGTGGGGTCTTTGTAAACGTGATGCACTCAGAGATTCCTAGAGTGATGTAAACCAACTCATCCTTTTTGTAAAACAATTAAATAACCAAGCACAGAAAGAACCATAAAAATGTTCACAGGCTTTGATCCGTATTTTCTCTCCTGGAAACCTATACCAAGAAAACAATTTAAAAGACTGAAATAGATTACATATCAAAATGTATTTAATAACAGAAAACAGTGGAAACGCCCTACATGTTCAATAATAAGCCTATGCGTAAGGAAGTTAGGGGGTGTGAGGCCGCTGTGAAAAACAGGATAGAAGGTTTCTTAGCAGGCAAATGGTAAACATGTACTCTGAAGTGGAAGATACAGCTAGGAAAATATCAGGTTGACTCGAAAAGGTATAATGATTGGAAAAAGAAACAGACAAAAGACAGAAGTCAGGCGGTGTGTGTGGATGCCACATGGGCTTTTATTAATGAAGAAAATGCTACCTGAGGAATTGTTCATATATTTCTATTTTTAAATCCTGGTTATAAAGGAGGAACTGCCTCATCTATAACTTATTGACTAGAAAACTTGGTCAGTATTAAATTAGAATTGTGGTCTACAAACGCTTGGTTGACTTCAGGTCCGCCTAACTTCACGTTTCTGGTGGTAAAGGGTTTCGAGGAGACCGGTGTGTGTCCCTCTCACGAGGCCTGGCTCTGTGACAAGAATCATCTTATGCTAACTATGGTCAGAGCTGGGCCCGAGGGGTTCAGGCGACACCCACCCATCCTGGACGATACCGTTTTCATTTGAACAGCGTCTTTTGGTCTGAATTAATACATACGAGTTGATTGTGCGAATTGTGGTGAAACAATCATTTTATTTTGAAGAACAAATAATGGAAATGTAGAAATGATGTGAGTTAAGAGAAAGCTGTTAATGGGTGTCTGAATTGTAATGGCTGTTTCTTACAAGGGGGCAAGAGCCACTGAGTATCCAGAAATAAGCTTTCAAAACCAGCTTTCTTACCAAGTGACTTGAAAATGTGTAATTCATCTAATTTTGTGATACACCCTGTAGGTGTGTACGTACAAGCCTTTGAGACCCAGAGTAGAAAAGGACACTGTGAACACAACTCGAAATTTCTAGGGACTGATTCGACAAGGTATGTCGCCGAAGCAGTTGAGGAGCAACGAAGCCCCTTTCTGGTCCACCTCCATCATCTCCCACCCACCGAAGGGTTCTTGGCGTCTGCTGAATCCGGGTGAAGGGAGGACCACCCCACCGGGTCTTCCAGGTGATGGAGAGAGTCGCCGACTTCTTGCATGAGCAGAAAGCACAGCGAGTGTCTTGCTGCCATTGCAGAGTGCTAGAGTAGTCGTTTTCATCATCTCAATATTGATTTATTTACAAAATTTCTTGGGGCGCTTGGGTGGCTCAGTTGGTAGAGAATCCAACTTCGGCTCAGGTCATGATCTCACGGTTCGTGAGTTCGAGCCCCACATCAGACTCTCTGCTGTCAGCGCAGAGCCTGCTTCAGATCCTCTGTCTCTCCTCTCTCTGCCCCTCACCCACTTGAACACACACACACACACACACACACGCACGCACATACACACTCTGTCTCTCTCTCTCAAAAATAAAAAAAAAATTAAACTTTAAAAAGTATAAAAAATTAGAAAAAATTTTCTTAAGTGTGTCTGATAACTAGGTTGTCAGGCACTCTGGTGCATGCAGTGGGGGGATGATGGTGGGGAAAAAATGGTCACATTCCCTGATTTCGTGGACTTCACGCAAGAAGACCAGACACAGAAAATAGGTGATTATTCAGGTCCGTAACTTCATATGATCTCAGTGTATGATTGTATAATACGACACGTGTGTGAGGGACAGAGAAGAAGGTATGAAGATTGGGAGTTTAGCACTATGAAGGGAAATGCCGGATGTTATGAGTGAGAGGAGCGGGAGGGACCGCGGCTCTTCAGGTGTCGTGGATTAGCAGGCAGAAGCCGCACTGCAGCGTCCCCATTTATTTTTGACTGAGGACACAAAATGTAACAGCAGCAAGGAGCTCCCCTGAGCCGAAGTAGCCGCTGTCTGGAGTTTCATGGTCCTCTGGTTCTCCTGAGGTTTGCAGCTGCCGGTGACTCCCTCTGTGCAAGTAAGGTCCTTCCAGGATGGAGCAAAAGAGAACACTTTGCCACATTGGAACTGTCCTGTTACGCGTGCTGCTTACGTCACCATCCCCCTTACCTCTGGCTTCTCTGAGCTTCTCTTTAAGGAAATGTTGGCAAGCGTGGAACCAATTCAGCATCAACGAGGCCACGTCCCCATCAGGGGACATGGCAAAGCCACAGCCCGGGCATTCTTGAGCCGCCTCTCTACCATGGTTGCTCTTTCCCTGCAGAGACCTAATTTGATGGGGCCACGAGAAAGGGCAGCTCTGGGGAGGTGACATCTAAACTTAGATCTGCAGAAGGGGGAGAACATCTCAGACCTGCAAGTGCTGGGGACTCCTCTCTTGCTCCCTAACGAGAGGAGATGAGCACAGTGCCGGAAGGGAGGATGACAGAAAACCCAGCCTGGAGTGGAGAGCTGAGGAGGGCTGCTCTCTAAATGAAATTTCAAGTCTTGTTTGACTGTTGCCAGCCACAGAGTAGTGACTGATGGAAGTCGTGTTTCTAAGTCACTGGAGTGCGAAGGACTTCTTGGTGTTAAATGCTATTTGTGATGGAAAAGTCTTGTAAAGAATTCAACATTAGGAGACAGGACGAGAAAACCACAAATGTTATAGTTAAGTAGCTTGCAGGATTCCCCAGTGTAGACAAAATGCACAGTGTCAGCAATATCTTTTCCAGTGCTAATTTCTGTTCCAGAGTGTAGAATTATAAAAATTTAGATACGTTAATGTATACTGATAACGTAGTTTACAGATTTGTTGCAGCAAAAGAATCTTTAGTAGCGATAAAAAAATAAAATATATATACATGAGCAGTTTTCTCTTGAAGACATTGTTTCCCCTCCCCACCCCTAAATCTGCAACATTTTTTTCCCCCATGTCTGGCCCCAGTGAGGTCCATAACTACTTTTACATTTTAAATACATTTCTCAAGCAAGTACTCAGGGTGATTTTTAAAAATTATATTGTGCAGCTGATGATTGTTGATGAGTAGCCCCCAGCAACACATCAAAATAATGCCTCTTACGGGTAAACGAATGGTACCCTTATATTCACAATATGGTCCTCCAGATCGGGCAAATGCTTTGGAAGACCAATAAACAAATCAGTAGGTGATGAAAACATGAGGAAATCTTGTAGTTCTGGCTTGTAATTTTTGTAGTGTTTCATTGTAGTAATTTTCAAAGTTTATGCATTCTGCTCAATTGACTGACCTCTGTGGTATCCAACATGAGATGTTGAGCATCCACACATACGTCCACAACGAAACAGGAGAGAATTCAAGGTCAGCTTTAGAATCAGAGATGAGCTTGGCTCAGACCCCGAATCCACAAACATGTTCTTACATATCTTAAAATGGTGAGTCTAATTCTGTGTTACATTTGAGACAAAGAACCTGATCGATGCTAGAGCAGAACATGTTGCCGGGCCAGTCTGCACCCCAGGGGCTTTTCTGGTTCTGTTCTTCTGCCTGGAAAAGTTGTACCGCAGAGCAGCCAGCCAGATAGCACTTGTGGGTTGGATCCTACTCTTTCATTTGGAAGAGAAGAAATTAGAATGTAGAGATTCGGTGGGAGGGAAGGAAGCTGAGAGTGGGAAGAAGTATCCTGAGCGGGGTGGGATGGTGGATAAGAAGGAGGGTCAGGTTTCTTTTCCTCAGACATTGTTACAATGTGATTATTAGCAGTTGTTCTGGAGATCGAGACAATGAATTAGTAAATGAGCCTTTAAAAAATAGCTTTTTGGGGGCACCTGGGAGGCCCAGTCAATTGAGTGTATGACTCTTGATTTTGGCTCAGGTTGTGATCTCAGGGTCGTGGAATAGAGCCCCTCATCAGGCTCTGCACTGAGCGTGGAACCTGCTTACGATTCTCTCTCTGTCTCCCTCTGCCCCTCCCCCCACCTCCTGCTTTCTCTTTCTCTCTAAAATAATAATTAAAAAAAACCCAGCTTTTTTATCCCCTGGATTCAAGTTTTTATTACAAAATGCCACAGTGTTACGATCTAATATTATAATTTCAGTGCCTTACGCTTGTACCCCAATGTTTATAGAAGCGCTTTCAACAATAGCCAAATTATGGAAAGAGCCTAAATGTCCATCAACTGATGAATGGATAAACTGGATGCAGTTTATATATACAATGGAATACTACTTGCAATGAGAAAGAATGAAATCCTGTCCTTTGCAGCAACGTGGATGGAACTGGAAGGTATTGTGCTAACTGAAATAAGTCAGAGAA
The DNA here is from genome assembly GCF_023721935.1 of Panthera uncia. Classification (NCBI taxonomy): domain Eukaryota; kingdom Metazoa; phylum Chordata; class Mammalia; order Carnivora; family Felidae; genus Panthera; species Panthera uncia. Next base: position 141,650,878 of record NW_026057577.1, read on the forward strand.
AGACAGATATCATATGTTCTCATTCATATGTGGAACTTGAGAAACTGAACAGAAGACCATGGGGTAAGGGAAGGGGAAAAAATAGTTACAGAGAGGGAGGGAGCCAAACCATAAGAGACTCTTAAAAACTGAGAACAAACTGAGGGTTGATGGGGGGTAGGAGGGAGGGGAGGGTGGGTGATGGGTATTGAGGAGGGCACCTTTTGGGATGAGCACTGGGTGTTGTATGGAAACCAATTTGACAATAAACTTCATATATTGAAAAAATAAAAAATAAAAATAAAGAACTAAGAACAAACTGAGGGTTGATGGGTGGTGGGAGGGAGGGGAGGGTGGGTGAGGGGCATTGAGGAGGGCACCTTTTGGGATGAGCACTGGGTATTGTATGTGAGCTATGAGTCACGGGAATCTACCCCCAAAACCAAGAGTATAGTGGATACACTGTTAGCCAACTTGTGTGGCTTCCATAGGACTCCATTTAGTTTCGCAGGGCTCTGGATTTGTAGGCAAGCTGAGTTGTTTCCAGGTTTGAGTGTATAATGGGCACGTACAGGGCCAAGATTGGGTGCCTTGTTCCTTCTTTGATTTGAACGCCGAATACCGCGTTTCATTGTGCTATTACGTTGTATTTCTCGTTGCTGTGTGTCACGTGGACGAAGCCAAGACATGCTGTGTGGCACAGTGCTCTGCCCCTGCTCTGGTAAGGTTTTATGGTTCCTGTTAGTATCTCTCGTCATGTATCTTCTTCCCTCAGGCTGCTATGCATAACATTCGTGTCAAATGCAATCACAGAGTTGCCTGGCGTGCCAGTTGAGCTTTCCCCACTACTTTGTGCAGGAGTCAGTTTTAAGAAGGTCACATACGGTGTTCACGAGTCCTTGAGAAGGCGGACAGATTACACGTGCTGAAGGACACGCAAGAGACGACCTGGAAAGTCACCGAATGGGGAGACTTGTTCAGGATTATGAAGCAACACCTGTCCTCTCGCTGACGGTGAGCGCTGCCCTTTACGGTGGGTGCAGTTTAAGATACACTCTGTGGAGGCTGTCCTTGCTCCACTCAGTCCACTCTGATGTATCCATTTATAAGTTATTTATGCAAATACTTAAAGCAAATCCCTGGGGACCCGTAGAAAAAGAGCTTGTAAAACATTTTAGTGTTTTATCATTTGAAAAGTGATCATTTGCATGGTCCCAGTGAAACTTTTTTTGCTATTCTAGTGAATAGGGAAAATGTTTTTAGTGTCTCAGGAACATAATAAGTTGCTATTGTTCATGTCTTATATCCCCTGATGCATTATACCTCTGATCTCGAAGATTTATTAGGAGTGCAAATGAGGAACTTTATAAAAGATGGTCATTGTAAGCTGAATCATATTCTTGGAAAACAAAAATCTTTTTCTAGTTTTTTTTAATGTTTTTATTTATTTTTGAGAGAGAGCGCTCTCACGAGTGTGGAGAGGCAGAGAGAGAGGGGGACACGGGTTCTGAAGTGGGCTCCATGCTGACAGCAGAGAGCCCGATGCGGGGCTCGAACTCACAAACCATGAGATCATGACCTGAACCGAAGTCGGACGCTTAACCGACTGAACCACCCAGGCGCCCCTTCTTCTGGGTATTTTGATTGTGCTAGAAAACAGGAGATTGTACATATTTGGAGCTATCAGTAATGAGAATGTCCAGTTTGCTTTCACCTACTTAACTTATTTTTATGTGTTTGTTGTTTGTTTTCCTAATCTGTTTTCCCCAGGCTAAACGTCTACTAACGGTCTTCAGTGGAAAAAACAGAGCACATTATTTGACCCCATATTGATACCAGGTAAGGAAGGGAAATTTATAGATAAATCTGGGATTTAAAATAAATCTATTTTATAGATAAAATAGTGAGACAACTTTTTTTGAAGTTGATGTTAGAGGTATAGAATCATTGCACATTTAATTATTTTGAACACTGCTAACACTATCACGTTCGCTTTTAGGTGGGAGTATACTATTACTTATATAAATGTGTATTATGTAGAGCACATAGAACAAATATGAAATGTTCTAAAATCAACGTCTTGTCCCTGAATGAAAATCAACTAGCTGATTTCAGGAAAGTTGATATCCCTCTTTTATATCATATGAGTGGGTCTTTAGATGAACCGTAAAAGGGAATGAGGAATCATCTGGGAGTTAAGTAGATCTTTAGCAATACAATTTCATGCCAGCCTCTTCCTAATTTATAATGATTTATAATGATCTTCCGGGGAAAGATGACACCAGACAGAGCCTTGTTACACTGTCGCCGATGGTGTGGGTCTGTGTTTTGTGGCAGTGACGTCCTCATGATTCTACTGGGATAGGGTCCCTGGCACACAGTCTCTGCTTCAGGGAAGCCCTTGTGGGGAATCTTGGCCTTACAGGATCTGCAGCCTCTAATATAAATCCCAAGATGGTTTACAGTCTTCCATAGACTGGGACAAACCTTTGCCAAGTTGTGAAACCCTCAGATTGTGTCTCTGCGTAAAGACTCTTTCCTCCACCTTGTTGTCACCTTTAGTTATAGCCTTGGCTCTCAGCAGCTTGAACTGCTGATGACAAGATGAGATGCCCTTGGAGGAACACTTGCATATAGGTAGAGATCTAGACTTAAAGAGACCTTTGCATGCAATGCTTCACTGGCCTGGACTATTCTCCTGCCCTTCCAGAAACACAGCCAAAGTTTTTACGGAAGCATCTTTATAATGTGGGGCCCATTGATATTACAGGTTGTCTTTCAAATTCAACCCCATGTTAAAAGGATAACTCTGCATCTCACCCATGAGACCACCCATGACAGAAGCTGGAGGTTCAAACCTACCCTGGCCTATTTCAATAGAATTATTATTACTATTATTTTGTTCTAAAATGAGAAGTTCAGGAATGTCCAAACCAAATGGCACCCCAGGACGATAGTTGCAAACCTGGAATCTCCGGCCTCATTAATCACTCCATTTGGTCATATTATTTGGGCTCTGATCAGCTCACTAAAGGCTCTGTTAACTATGAGCATCTTTATGCATAATCATGACACTAGTCACGAGGCACAGGCACAGAACCTACTCTGTAACAAAACATTCATGGGAAGGAGTCAGAGATTCTTTTTTTTTTTTTTAATTTTTTTTAATGTTTTTATTTATTTTTGAGACAGAGAGAGACAGAGTATGAGCAGGGGAGGGGCAGAGAGAGGGAGACATAGCATCTGAAGCAGGCTCCAGGCTCTGAGCTGTCAGCACAGAGCTTGACGTGGGGCTCGAACTCACGGACCGTGGACCGTGAGATCATGACCTGAGCCAAGTTGGACACTTAACCGACTGAGCCACCCAGGCACCCCTAGTCAGAGATTCTAAGTGAGGATGCTGATAACCCCCCCCCCCCCCCCCCCGCCAACTCATGCCCCCATACCAAGCCCTTACTTCCAGCCCCACTAAGTGGAAGGTTCTAGTTTTCCCACCTTTACCGTCTATTTGCCCAGCTCAAATCACCTGGTGGTGGCTATCATCATCTGGGGAACCGTAGGAATAGGAGTGTGACTAACTCTAGTCTCTGGAGGTCCTGCCTGGAAAACTCCTTTCTCTCTGAGATAGCTGGCTGCCTGGGCACACTCTTTCTGGAGCACTGTGGATGCCTGCGAGATCCAGGGTGACCAGAGAAAGAGGAGTATTTGGGGCCCACAGATGGGGTCAACCCCTGAATCTGCTACTTACTAGCTGGATACATTTGGCAGAGTCGATTAGCATTTCTGAGGCGTTTCCTCATCTGCAAAATGGATACAGAATCTTCCACGTGAGGCTATTGTGAAGGACAATAGTGACAGACAACCAGAGAGTGCCTAGGACAGGACTGCTCAGCCAAGGGGAGTTGCTCTTCCTTACCTGTTACAGGTCAAGTCATGGAAGGAGCAGAGGGGTGGGCTGCCGTCAGCCGGCCTGAGGGCATTGTGAGGAGGTGACCCTGAGGGTCAGCGGGTGCCATCTTCCACTGTAAACCATTAAGTCCAGCTTTAGCTCCATCAGTGCCATTTCCTGCTTGTTTTCAATTTAAAAGAGAACTGATTTCTTGGGGTTTCTTTCATCTTGATTGTTTTGCTGTGTGTTTGTAAGTCACTTCCACAGTAGAGCTTTGGAACCTCTGCAGTCTCTCTCTGCATAGCGTGTCCTAAATGTACTAAGTATGTATACTAAGATGCCATTTAATGCTGCTGTCTGATGCTGCTTCTCACACTGTGGTTGTCAGACGACGCTGCTCTTTCTTCGTGCTTGTCCGGACTAATGAGACAGATGATTTATTTCATTCAGCAACCAGTGACCATCTATATGAAGTGACAAAAGGGAGAAGAAAAATAAACAACAGATATTGGATCGCAATCAAAGTTACTACTTTTGTGTATTTTTATTTTGCTTTATTTTTTAAAAGTTTTGCTTATTTATTTTGAGAGAGACAGGGACAGCGCAAGCGTGGGAAGGGCAGAGAGAGAGGGAGAGAGAGAGAATCCCAAACAGCCTCTGTGCTGCCAGTACAGAGCCCGATAGGGGGCTTGAACTCATGAAACCATGAGATCATGACCTGAGCCAAAACCAAGAGTGTGATGCTCAACTGATTGAGCTACCCAGGTGCTCCTGTGTATTTTTTTTTTTTTTTAAACCTTAATTTGTTAAAGGTTCTTTACCCTGGCTGTATAGTAGAGTCATTTGGGGACCTTCAAAGAAATATTGCTGTCAGAGCCTCACTAGGATCTAATAAAGTCAGAGTATGTGGGGGAGGGGCTGGGCCTCTCCTTAAAGCAGCTGGGAGCCAGAACCCATATTTGAAAGTATAAAGGAGTTCAGACTATTAACTCTCATCAAGAAGGTAATTGGGAGCCTTCTATTTGTGGTTCAAACAGCTTAGAGCAATTACATAACTAAAGATAATTGAGATGGAAAAACTACCTTTAAAAACTGGTATTAGAATATTTTTCATATCAATACTCTCTTTTATTCTCTAACTTTCAAACGTTTATTATAAACTCCGTTGCTGAATTCTGTTTCCTCTATGAACCCAGGAAGCCAAGATTATTTTCTAAACAATGAAAAGGATTGTAATGATGGGACTGAGTTGCTTATGGGTTTATTGAATTCTCTTATCTTATTTATATTTACACGGGAGGGTTTGTGGCGGAGTATCTATTTTGACTCTTTTCAGCTTTGTTGGGGAGTAATTGAAAATTAAAAGTTGTATATATTCAAGGTGGGAAACCTAATGATTTGGTATTTGTACACGTTGTGACATCCGAGTGTTTATTCTTTATTAGACATGTGGTATAATGCCCTCTATCTGTGTTCTTAGATTTTAATCTGCCCTCGGATCACATAGGGATCTTGTTATAAAGGCAGATTACAATCAGTAGGGCCCAGATGGGGCTTGAGTTTTAGCAAGCTCCCATATGGTACCAGTGCTGCAGATATGACACCATATATCTCCGTGGATTTTGAAACTCTGTTTTTAGATACTCCTTCATGATTTTGTAATAATTTTCTTTATTATGGGAATATTCCTTGTTCTGATATTTCTTTGTTTGATATTAATATTTCCACTCCAGATTTCTATTGAGTATACTTTCCCATCCTTCTGTTTTCTTTCTTTCTAACCTATCTCTGCCTTTATTTTTGATTAAAAAAAATTTTGTTTAAGTTTATTTATTTTCGAGAGAGACAGAGACAGAGTGTGAGCAGGGGAGGGGCAGAGAGACATTGAGACCCAGAATCCCAAGCAGTCTGCAGGCTCTGAGCTGTCAGCACAGAGCCCCATGCGGGGCTCAAACCCACAAAGTGTGAGATCATGACCTGAGCCGAAGTCGGACGCTTAACCTCTGTGTCTCAACCAGGCACCTCTGTGTCTTTATTTTTAAAGTGGGCTTCTTTGATTCAGTCTTCGTTTTCATAGAATCAGATTACGTCTGTGTTTTAGTTGGGGTGTACTGACCACTTATTTTTCATGTGATGATTGCTATGGTTTGATTTAAACCTATCATCTTACTACTTGTTTTCTATTTATTCCATCTCTTCTTTGTTCCTTTTTTTCTGCCTGTTTTTGGATGGAGTGTTGCTTATGATCCCATTTGATCTCCAATATCGGCTTGTTAGTTAAAGGTCATTCATTTTTCTCTCTTGCTTTGAAGGATTTCTAGGGTAACCAATTCCCAGCTGGCCTTACCATTTCCTTCAGGTTGGTTAAACATGAAACAGGTTTCTTCCTGGTTCTGGGCATCTGGACCTCCCTTTTGTTAAGAGCGTTTACTTTACAAAACTTGTAATTATAAATCTTTTCTCTGCCCCTTTGAGATACCCGTCTTTTTCAAGGACCTGGGAGCCATCCCTTTGAAATATAACCCTTGAGATGGGTAGAGAGCCTCTGTCTCCCAGTCTCTGTGGGAGGGGAGGAGCCGAACCTCAACAAGCAACAACTGGCAAACACACATGGCCCAAGCTCACTGACAAACCTCTCTCAGGTACTTTTCCCTGAGCTCAGCCCCATATTCAAAGATCTTCCCTTTGTTCCAATGGAGTCGAGTTCAGTCTCTTTCACCTACTGCTGTAGTCTTGAATAAAGTCTTCCTTGCTGTTTTTGACAGGCGTAGAGTGCAGTTTTCCTTTTAGAAGGGTTTACAAAATATATTTTTACTTATCACAGCCTACTTTTAAATTGTATTATTTGTGGGTCAGGACCTTACAATCCCTTCCTTCCATCCTTTCTGCCATATTGTTACCCATTTTACCTTTACACCTGTTAGAAGCCCCATAATAATTGTAGCTATTTTTGTCTCAGATGTCTTTTAGAATGATTAAAAATGGAAGTATCTTGGGGTGACTGGGTGGCTCATGCCCTTAGAGTCAACCACCCCCTGCACTACAAAAATGCCCCACTGAAAATTCTGGAAGGCTTTCTGGGAAGGTGAAAGAATAGTATGAAGTGAAACAAATGTCTCTTCAATTTCGGGTCTCTATCTCATAAAAGTGATAATTTTATAGTTTATCTGGCATTTTCTCATGGTTATAATAGGGATAACTTTCTTTGAAACTCTATATTTTACATAAAAGCAGAATAGAGGGAGGCGCCTAGGTGGCTCAATTAGCTCAGTGTCTGACTCTTGATTTTGGCTCAGGTCATGATCTCACAGTTGTGGGAGCGAGCCCCACATTGGGCTCCTCGCCGAGCATGGACCTGCCTGGGATTCTCTCTCTCCTCTCTCTGCCCCTGCCCCTGCTCTCTCTCTCTCTCAGCATAGATAAATAAACATTAAAAAGAAAGTGCAGAATATAGGGTTTTTCCAATTCCCTAAAATAAAATCTCATTGCTAATATGCCTTTAGTCTCTTTATGCTTTTCGTGATGGTCAGGACCTTTCTTTAAGCAAAGAAAAAATAATTTACTCTGTCAAATGCTTAGCTTTTGAAATATTCACAACTTCGCTTGTATCTTCAACCAATTGCATCCATTTCCTACCAGTGCTGTAACAAAATTATTATAAACTTGGAGGCTTAAAACAAAAGGAATCTCTTCTCTCACAGTTCTGGAGGTAGGAGTCCAAAGTCCAGGTGTCAGCAGGGCTGTGCCCTGTGGGAGCTCTAGGGGAGGATCCTTTGCTTCTTCCAGCTTCTGGAGGCCGCCAGCTTCTCTGTGGCTTCTGACCACCTCACTCCAATCTCTGCCTCTTTCTTCACATCACCTTCTCCTCTGTATGTGCATCTAATCTATCCACCCCCCCACCCCAGCCCCACCCAATCTCTTTATGAGGACACTTGTAATGGCATTTAGGGCTCACCCAGATAATCCAGGATAATCTCATTTCAGAATTCTAAATTTACTCACATCTGCAAAGACCCTTTTCCTTATAAAGTAACCTTTACGGGTTCCCAGTATTAGGACTCGATCTCTTTGGGTGAGAATATTCAGCCTACTACCCCGATGTGATTTTACTTTCACTGTATGCAAACTTTTCTTGAATGTTGCTGCTCCTGAGGGTTAGTAGAGAGTGCCAGAGGCATTCCATAGCTGAAAGGAAGGCCAACACACAGAGTTTTTTGATTTGGAATTTTTAATGGATAAAAATCATTATAATAAAGCTAACATTTACTGAATATTTACAATGTGCCAAGGCTGAGACAACATCTGTAAAGATTGACTACTAAAAAGATTGTTCTAGCACCAGCAGCCCTAAAATACCTACGATGCATAATCATATCTTCTCAGTCAGAATCTGCATTACTAAGATTCCTACTGATTTGCCTGAACATTAAGCTTTGAGAAAGTTCTTTTCCATATTAATTTACTTAACACTCATCAATATTCTGTCATGTACGCATTATCGTCAGCACCTACTTTACAGATGAGGAACACAAGACTTAAAAAGTTTGGGTAACTGGCTTAAAGCCACTTAATTAGCAGGGGTGGATCCTATAGTCTAGGCCAGATCTGCCTTTTCCATGTGGCACCATTAACCCTCTCTGATGTACCACCAATGCCAACGATGACTGTTGAAGAAAGCTGTCCCTGTTCTAACCATGAGAAAATGCCAGATAAACTATAAAATGATTACTTTTATGAGATAGAGACCTGAAACTGAAGAGACATTTGTTTGTTTTACTTCACACTATTCTTTCACCTTCCCAGAAAGCCTTCCGGAATGTTCAGTGGAGCATTTTTGTAGTGCAGGAGGTGGTTGACTCCGTGGATGTCTGATGCCCTCGTTCGAAACCCAGGGAAACCTAATTCCCTGCAGCTCTTGTGAGTCCCAAGAGTTTCTAGTGTATTCCAGGCTTCTCCAAACTAGTCAGGTACTCAGTACGGCCCTACGGGGCTCTCTGGAAACAGCATTTCTGTATAGTATCATCCTAGATAAATTCTGTAGACTTGCTGAAAGGACCACTTAGTCAATTGCTTGAGCAATTGACTTTTTGCTTGAAATTGACACTTGCTGGAAATGACTTTTATTTTGCAGAAAATGGAAGTGCCAATTAGAATCGGAAGGGGATAACCCCTGCCCTCTGCCTCCCACTCATTTGTGTAGATGAAAACACTGACAAGCAGACACGCACCACAAGAGGGTGGGGACCTGCTTGTGGTCTACGGGCTCTGTGGCATTTTCTGTCTCTCAACAGCTTTGGTTTGCTGGTTTAAATTAATAACTTCTCTGGAAGTGATATTAGGTGTGATGCTTCTAAGTGACAGGCGTGTTCCCCTCCGTGTCCTTTATCGGAGCATCAAAAATGGTTTTCATTGCAAATCTCCTTCCATCATAAATTGTGCTCGTGAATTCTCTGCATCATGTTTGGTATAACAAACACACTGTTCTTAAAACAGATATTCACAAGGAATTATCAATCCTTATTTGTAAAGATTTTATTTTAGACTTATTTTATTAGTTGGGGATGACAATGGGAAAAAAAACCACTCTCTCTGCCAAGTTAGCTTACAGGTGTTTTACCCACAGCGTCTCATTTATCCCCAGAACAACCTTATGAAGTTAAAAAGTATTATCTTCCTTTCACATAAGAGAAAATGGAAGTGCACAGAAGTTAACTTTGCCACTGGCCAAGGTTACACAGGCAGTAAATGGTGTAGTGCTCATGGCACTCCTGTTCATTCCTCTGGGTGCTCAGGATTCAGTCCCATTTCCCCTGCGTTAATCTGAACTAGTCATCAGCTCACCCTGAAATTCAGCGTGGACACAAACGTTTTCTCCATCAGTTACTCCTTGACCTTGAGGTTCACTCAAGGTCAAAGAGCCTACATGGCTCATTTCTCAGATGTCCTTTGGCCTCACTGAGTCTCAGCTACAGGTTGCTTATTAACTCTAGGAAAGATAATTTTCTCTTCTGAGAAAAAGGGTGATGTTACAGTTAGGATCTCCCATTCAAGAAAAAGGCCGTCCTTCCATTATTATAGAGGAAAGAAAGACAGCTGCAATGGTACATGACATTAAAAATATAAAATCTCCGATGCTGAAATTCCCTTCAATCAAAGACGTCCCTGTGCATTCAGCTCCCTCTACTCTTCACTCACATGCACTTGTTTACCGTTCACGGATTGTGTCAGATCTAAGATGTACAGAATCCTATTAAAGAGTGTTTATCTTTTATACAAAAGAGTTCGCATTGAACAAAATGAGTACACAAGTTTTGAAGACATTGGAGATGATGAGAATGACAGGTCCCTTCTGGAATGGCTCACTGCTGGGATACGGCTGAGGCTTTGATGTATTATGAAGTGAGCCCGCAGCCAAGCAGTTTGGAATCCTTTCCCACTGGTGAGAAGATTCATATTGAAAGATGGGGAAATGATCTTACGGCAGATATCACGGTTCTAAGTTCAACTTACTCCTATTCCCCTAGGTATGCAAAAATGTGATGTGAATCAAATCACCCTGAAAGGAAAAAGAACACACGCATTTATCTGAGGCAAGCAATATGAACCTATATGCTCTGCAACTCATTGTTTAGATGTGTTTTGAAGCCATGTAGTAAATTAAGAAAACACGACTGAGACCAAGTTCTTTTTCCATTAAGCTTTTAGTACAATTTGGGCAGTAACTGTATTATCCATTTTTTAAATTATAGTAAGAATTGCAATCTGTCTGGTTTTTCCTTGTCCCTGAAGATTCAGTTAAAACTGGCTTAAATCCCACATTAAGTGCAGCGTGAAGCCCAACATTTCTTGCAGTTTATCAGACGATCCTTGACTGCTCATGACTCAGTCAACTCTGGCTTTGACTTCTTGATCTTTCTTCTGTTTAGTACCTGTGCCCAGTGCTTTCTTCTCCATCTCCATGGTTCTTTTCCTTAATTTTCCCAACACTCATCGCATATGTTGTTGTGTAAAGTAGATTTTTGCTGAAGAGTTGGGTTATATGGTAGAATAACAAGGTACAGCATGTAGTAGAAATTAAAGTTGATCAGATGCTGCTGCTATAAAACATGGTTTAGCCACTTTTCTACCCCACCTCCTTTCCTGGCTTCCACCTGTTTTCTCACTCTCCACCCCAACCCTCTAATTCCAATCCATTTCTGATCAATTGCAATAAGAATTCTAATTATTTCTTTGAATATATTTCTCCTCTCCTTCTGGTACTTCCATTATGCAAATGTTGGCCTGATTGCTGATACATTTCTCTGAGGCTCTGTTCATTTTTCCTAGTTCTTTTTTCTCTTTGTTCTTCAGATTTCACAATCTCTGTTGATCTGCTTTCAAGTTTGTGGATTCATCCATCAGATCAAATTTACTTTTTCATTCTGTTGAATTGTATTTATAAAGTCCTAAACCTCCAGCACCACAGAATGTGACTTTATTTGGAAATCGACTTGTTTTTCAGATGGCATTAGCTAAGTTAAGATGAGGTCATGGTGGAATAGGGTGAGCCCGTAGCCAATGTGAATGGTGTCCTTATAAACAGGAGACATTCGAACACAGACACACACACACAGGGAGAAAACCACGTGAAAGTGAAGCCAAGGATTGGGGTGATGGAGAAGTCAAGGAACACCAAAGAAAGCCAGCCAACCACCAGAATCTAGAAAAGAAGCATGGAACAGAGTTCTCCCTTATGACCCTCAGAAGGAAACAACTCTGTTGATACATTGATCTCAGACTTCCAGTCTCCAGAACTGTGGGGCAACAACTTTATGTTGTTTAAGCTTCTCAGTTTGTGATCTCTTGTTATAGAAGCCCTAGCAAACTAATACACACTCCTTGGAAGACTTTTCCCCTCATTTTAGCATTGTGCTTTTCAACTCCAGAATTTGCTTCATTCTTTTAATAATTTCTTTTTTATTAATCTTCTCTCCGTGATCAATCATCCTGTTTTTATACCTTCCTTTAATTGTTTAAGTAAATAGGGCTTTCTTTTTGATTGGAACATATTTATAATAGCTGTTTTGAAGGCTTTGCTTGAGAAGTCCAACATCTGGATCCCCTCAAAGGCAATTTCTATCGCTTGCTTTTTTCTTCTGGGTGTGGGATAATTTCCTGTTTCTTTGTATGTCTTATAATTTTTCTCTTGAACACTGGACAATTTTAGATAATGAGTTGTAGTGAAACTGGCTCATTCTTTCACTCTTGACTGACTCTATTCCTGACTCTATTCTGACTCTATTCCTCCCCCTCAGGGCTTGCTTTTGTTTTGTTTCATCAATTATGTGTTTAGAGACTTGGCTGAACACGATCTGTGAAGTCTATTTGCTCAGTGGTATGTAGGCTCTGAAGTCTCTGCTTAGATTTTTTTCCCCTTGTTTTTGTCTTTCAGTGTAGCTGCCTAGGGCAGTTCCTGAGTCAGCTCCTGAGTCACTGGACAAAGGCCGTGCTTGAGCTCTCCAGCCAGTTAGAATTTCCTGATTATATGTAAGGCTTTATTGTTGTATATATGTATGACTTGGAGACTGCTTTCACAGTTCAGGGATTTTATGGTTTTGTTCGACATTCAGCCATGGTCTAGATATCTGCAACTTCCTTTTCTAGTCACCTCTGAGAGGGTGCAGTCTTGAGCGTGCACACAGTATTCCAGACTGGGGATGACTGTCATTTAATTTTAATTTAAGCTTCCTAGAAGTCATCTCTGTGTTGAAATCGCTTTTTCAATCAGTATTTGGCCAGGTGTAGAGCCTAGTAAGCCTCTTGAGCCGGTAAGGCTTCTGTCCTTTGCTAATGCTTCTCAATGTGGCTTAGGAAATACTTTCAAGTTTACCCCACAAGCTGTTCTGATTGTTCCTGAGTGGTTGCAGCCTGTTGCTTGCACACAGTCCTTACCATGGCCAGGGCTGAAATCCTTGGGTTCTCCTTGGCTGTCTCTTTCCTTGGCTTTCTTTGTTAAACTTCTGTGCTCTTCCATTTTATTTATTGCATTATGATGGAACTACCAGGTCTTCTAATTACTTACTACCAATATCCACATTGTTTTTTACACTTAGGTATGCAATTCTTCATGCTCTGTTCAAAATAATATAGCTTAATACATATATATGCATCATACGCATATATATACGCATATATATACGCATATATATAATAGGCATATTAATTTATTTAATCCTTCAGCAACCACATGATATTGATATTTTAGCTTTTCCATTTTCTATATGGGTCACATGGATGGCAAATGAAATACCACGAGTCTGGTTGCCATACTGTCTCTCATGATGGGTGACTGGGCTGAAGCCATCTTGAAAGAGCCCACCCGAGACAGCAGCTTACTAGGGTGAGGGAACTGTGGGCTGTGAGAAAGGAGAGCTGAGTAAGGCTATTACAGAGATCAGGAAGGAGGGCATTGCGTAGTGAATAGAGGAGAGGACAAGAGTGAAAGAATGAACCATATTCCTTTCCCCACTGGAGGTGTGCGCATAATGGGTCAGACCTGAGTGAATGAAGAGGAGAAGTTTTGAATTAAATATAGTATGAGACCCTAACTCTAATGACTGAAAAATCCATCCCAATTGTCATTGGGATTCAAGAAGCCAGCACTTAATATTCCTCCTCCTTGTTTGGTTTCCTGTCTGAAATAACTGATTGATTGATTCAGAAGTTGGGCAGAGGGAGATTTAAAATATATCACTATTTCAACATTTTACAAATAAAGCTGGTTGTAGAATAAGTCTTCTGTTGTGTCCCATATAGCTTTCCTAAAACATTATCTCAGAATTAACTCATCCACTGAGTCAAAGGCAATATTGGGCAACTGCTATTCAGGAAGTACTGAGGGAGGTAGCAGAGACAGGCAAGGGCTTCCTTCAATGGATGTTCTTTTACCTGGACATGTGAAGAGTGCAGAATAAGTGCCCTTAATAGTTTCCTGAATGAAGTTGTTAAAACTGAAAATGACCAGAAAATGATGGATCCTTCCACAAATACTGGAAAAAGACAGGGACAAGAATGTGGGCAGAAAATGTTTGAAGACAGTTGTTGGCTGGTGTAAAATAAAGCCATTCCCAGGGTACCTGGGTAGCTCAGTTGGTTAAGTGTCCGACTTCACCTCAGGTCATGATCTTGTGGTTTGTGAGTTCAAGCCCCGCGTCGGGCTCTGTGCTGACAGCTCAGAGCCTGGAGCCTGCTTCGGATTCTGTGTCTCCCTCTCTCTCTGCCCCTAACCCACTCGCATTCTGTCTCTGTCTCTCTCAAAAATAAGCATTAAAATAATAAAAATAATAATAGTAATAAATAAACATTAAAAAATTAAAAAAAAAATAAAGCCATTTCCTGAAAGCCAGGAGCTCAGCCCATTCCACATTTCAGTGACATTGGCATATGAGATCCTTTGTACTCTTCTTTAATATGAAGGGAGAACACACAGCACTGACTTGTTTCTATAGTCTCCTTTCATTTATTTATTTCACTTCATTATTTATTTATACTATTTATGCTTTCCCCCATTCCAGTTCTCCTACTGATTGCAATGTTATTCAAGTTAATCTTCATAAATAAATTATTCCAACAATGGATTAAGTAAAAATTAGTTGACATAATTGTGCATCTGTTTTGGTAAATACAGAATGTAATGTTAAGTATTTTATGCTAACATAAGCTCTTGGTTTCTCTGATCATTAAAATTCTCTAAATAATAATAAATCACATCCTCCTCATTATCCTTAAGGTTCTTTTAAAGTCCATGAATTTCAATAAAGAGTGATGAAGGGAAATGAAGAGGGTTCTTAGGTAGACTTCTGTATAGGATAAAGCAGAATGGAAAACACATACACTCAGCTTCCTTTCTTAATGAAAGTATTTTTCACTCCCATCAGTGGACCATTTTTCTGCCTTAATTTTGAGGGACTCCCCAACACAGCAAGATTGGATATAGCAATATAGCTATTTAAAGCAATTCAGCCCTTGGAAATTGGTAGCTCCCTTCTGTTCCATAATTGAAAATAATTTTTGGGTTCAAATACAATCCCAAAGTTAAAACAATCTATTTCAAAGATATGTTGTATAGGGAGGATTCTTGATCATTGTCTTTCCCTTTTTGTCCCTCATCTTTCATTTCCTTCTTTATCTTTTCTGTTGTCCTCCTTTCCCTCTTCAATTCTTCTCCCCTCCCTCTCCTGCTTCATTCCATCAGCAGGTTCTGACTTACTAGATCTTTAGTTTCCCAAGACCCTGAAAAGGGAGTCTTTTCCCCAAGAACTCCAACAAAGCCTTTGGAAGACTTTGCCTAGCTTGGCTCAGGTTACATCTCCGTGAATGTGAAGTGGGTTGAAGAATGTGGCTCTGATGGGCCAGGTTTGGTTTTGATCTAGAACTGGAGGGTAGGGGTGGTGAGTCATGGGGACAGAGCAACAGGAAGGAATGGTTTCTAAAAGCATCAGAGGTTTTCTTTTACTAAAAAAAAAGAAGGAAAGAACGTTGACAAGAAAGAACAATAGAATGTATCTACAGTGTGTGTGCACATGCATGCATTTACCTAAGTGACATGCTAAGAAAGTCTTTTCATCATACAAGTGTATAACATTTTTTTATGTTTTTACGGTTATATTTAATGTGATGAGAACTTGTTTTTGGTATGAAATAGAGCTATCTTTTGAATCTATTTCCCCAAAATTATTGAATAATTTATCCTTCCTTAACTGATTTTAATGGATATTGTTTTTGAAGTCTAAACTGCCATCTATACAATGGATAGAGAAGATGTATATATATATATACATATATACACACACACACACACACACACACACAGTGGAATACTACTTGGCAATCAAAAAGAATGCAATCTTGCCTTTTGCAACAACATGGATGGAACTAGAGTGTATTATGCTAAGTGAAATAAGTCAGTCAGAGAAAGATGAATATCATATGATTTCACTCATATGTAGAATTTAAGACACAAAACAGATTGAACATAGGGGAAGGGAAGGAAACAGAAGACAAAAACAGAGGGGGGCAAACCACAAAAGACTCTTAAATACAGAGAACAAACTGAGGGTTTCTGGAGGAGTGTTGGGTGCGGGATGGGCTAAATGGGTGATGGGCATTAGGTAGGGTACTTCTTGGGATGAGCACTGGGTGTTACGTGTAAGTGATGAATCATTGGGTTCTACTCCTGAAACCAATACGACACTGTGTGTTAACTAACTTGAATTTAAATAAATAAGTTTTTAAAAAGTTGCCGTCTATCCACACAGAGTAAATAGAGTAAATAGAGGACTATTTGCTGCCATGTACTTCATGTCACGAGAGCCCTACAGCTTCTTTAGGTGGCCCCTGGATTGGCTCTTACAACCCCAAGGAACTCGTGGACCCTCAGAGCCAAGATGTCAACTTGAGATCTCCTGTCCCAGCAGATCAATGTCATGGCAACTTTTGGATAACCAAGGACATTTTCCTTTTCATACATTTATTTCTTCATCCATTGGTTATTTTTAAGAATATTTTTGTGAAGTGCTCACACTCTTTGACCTAAAAGAAACACACGTATACGCTTTTTGGCTAATTCCAGCAAATCCTATCTGTTGGGAGCAATACTTCTTTTAGATATTTTAAAAGATAAATTAATTTAAAATGCAAATATTGGGTAGCTGTTCTATGAGAGAAATGGCACTAGTTAGAAACTCAGAACTCTCCACTCATTATCTGCTTGACCTTGGGCTGGCTACCTAACTTCTAAGCATTGGTTTCCTCATCTATAAAGTAAGAGTAATACCGTGACTTAGAAGGTTATTTGGAGAATTAAATGAGACTTATTGAATATCCATTATCAATCTGGCAGTATGCTAACATGGCTGAGTCAATGCTTAATTAGTTGTAACTCATCTTTAGAGCCTGCAAAATTGCTCTCGCATATTGCCATAGCCAAACTCTATCAATATAGGAAACAACTTCACTTTGCTTATATGCGTTAATAAAACATTCCCTGCATCTGTTCTAGTGCTATCTGTGGTGATACTCAAATCTAAGTCCACAAATTCCAAGATTTAATGGAGGACAAATAAGTTGACAAAACTGTAACTGCCTGGTGCATGGTAGAAGCTTCTCAAACGTATCTTATTTTAAAATGCAATCAAGAAAATTGAAATAGGTGTTAAAAAATGTGGTATACTATCAGCAAGAAGTATTTGGCTGTACTTTCCATGGAATAATTAGTTTTAAAACTCAAAACAGTCATGTGTCTATAGGGCTCATGCAAATGGATTTATTTTGTTCTTTTTTGTCTTTTGCCTATTTTTTTAGCTGTTTTGAAATAAGCTTTCTTTTGCCACATCTATTATCTCTCCCTGAAGAGCATTCACACCCCCATTTGAGGGATAGGAATATTCCTGTGGTTTTTGATGGTTACTGGCTACAGGTTCCATTACTCTAGGCCCCTTCACAGGAGCTGTTTCATTTGTGGAAGGATACCAGCAGCACTTAAATATTGTTTTCTGTTAAATTAAGTATACACATACTCACATTTTCAAGACAAAATTATACATGTGGGTGCTTTTCTATTTTTAAATGCAAGTTGGATCTGAATGTGAGTTTGGTATTTTTATATCTCTTTTGTGGGGGAAAGATTCTAGGGTAGTCCCCAATATCCTTGCCTCCTGGTGTCCTCTCATGTGTGGGTAGGACTCATTACTTGATTCCAACCAATAGAATGTGGCAAAGGAGACAAGATGTTTGCAATTACATGTATGTGATTCTGTGGTGGTGTTACATAAAACTGTAGCACTATCTTGCAGACTCTTGCTGGCTCTGAAGAAACAAGCTGCCATGGAGTGAGCTACTATGTTAGGGAAACCCACATGACAAGGAACTCCAGGAAGTCACCTGTAGTTGAGAGCAAGAGTCCTATAAAACAAGAAAATTAGGCCCTTGGTCCTTCAGCTACAAGGAAGTGAACTCCACCAATAGCCTGAGAGGGAGTGGAAGCAGATCCTTCCCCAGTTGAACCTCTGATGAGGCTACAGCCCCAGCCAACATCTTGATTTTAGCCTCGTGAGACCCTGAGTCAGAGGACCCAGTTAAGTCATGGTTTGACTCCTGACCTCAGAAATGATCTACAGAAACTATAGACAATAAGTAGGTGTTGTCTTAAGCTGCTAAATTTATGGTTATAGACTATGCCTCAATAAATAGTAATACATTTTTCCCCAAATTTGTCACCAGATGATATGCTCCATTGTTAGCATCTAATAAACCAATGAGTTGAAGTAAGGAATGATGTTAATCCATAATATAATGCAAATCATCGCTGTCATAGGATAAATAGTAAGTTCACAATTAAGGTCCAGTGACACAGTAGACACTGCGTGATGCACTGGCCTGGGATTCAGGTTCTGAGTTCTAGGCACAACTCTGACATTTCTTGTCAATCTGGTTCCTGGACCCTCCCCCTACAGCTAAAAAATTAAATGTTTAAATTAAATACATTTTAAATTCCATTGTGGCTATACATTTATCAAAGTCTTTAAAATTATAGCTTTAAGAAGTATAGCTTTATTACCTCTAGTTAACTGTTAAATAAAAGTCTTGTTTGGTTTGGAATTCCCAATGGTCATAAATGCTTGTTTGGGATTAAAAGGGCCTTTTAAATGACTGAGGAGAGCACATTAACTTCTCATTGGAAACCAGCTGATTAATTTACAAAATACGTTTTCATCTCATCCATTTTTGTTAAGCTGGGAGATCTACCAGCAGGAATATGACAATTTAGATACAGCTTGTTAAGCATAAAAAGATTTTCTCAATTCACTATTGTATTAAAGAAAAGTGGTGCTTTTTTTTTCGAAGCTGAAAAACTGGAAATGTTTGACCTTTATATATTCTCTTCCCAAAGAAAGAAAGGAAAGAAAGACAAAAGGAAAGAAAGGAATAAAAGATAATTAATTTGGACTCACACGAAAAGTTTAAAAATTAATTAATCTCATCCATTTTATTCTTTGAAAAAAATAGTTCATGTATCACAATTAGAATAGGGAATCTTTGTTGCTTTACTTGTGTTGTGTGTTTGGTAAGAGATTCTGTCCAGTAGGTGTCAGCAGAGCAATCTTAAAAATAATCATGGGGGCTTCTCATACTAGCTTCATAACCACTTCTAGATAAGTTATAAGAACTTTCCTCTGTTCAGATCAAGATGTTATTTCAGGGTATGTACATTTAGGAAGGAAGGAAGGAAGGAAGGAAGGAAGTGAGGGAGGGAGGAAGGAAGGAGGAAGGAAGGAAGGAAAGAAGGGAGGGAGGAAGGGAGGAAGTTAATTAGTTAGTTGGTTAGTTCTGGTTAAAAAAAGCTTTTTATTCTTTTCTCCCCCATGTAGTAAAAAGCCCATTCTGAAATATCATGTAGGAAAAAAAATGGAAAGTTTCTAAAATAAACAGCGCAACCTCCTATCAGTATCATTTTGAAATACAGAATGTGAGAGGAAAATGAACCCAACATGTAGAATGCCAATCTAAAATGAGCCACAGTAAGGGGTTGTGGGAAAATCCAACACAGCCAAAGGGGTTTCCCATGGGAAGGGGGAAGGTAGGTGTAGGAGAGGACAGGGGACCTGCTTTCTCAGGGGAGATGTGCAGACTCAGAGCAGCCACATTTTGGAGAAGGACTTAAGTAGAAGCCAAGGTGTCCACCAGTTCACAGGGCTAAAAGGTAGAGCAATGCAGTGGGGAGAAATCAGGGAAGGTGAAGAGAAGAGTGGCAGAGTAGGATTGAGAAATTCACGGCTTTTTATTTTTCATGAATTTATATTGAAGTACGACATAGGTCAACAGAGTGCATGTGTCATAAGTGCAGAATTCAGTGAATATACATGCAAATATTAATACACAGCATAGGGGCGCCTGGATGGCTCAGTTGGTTAAGTGACTGACTTTGGCTCAGGTCATGATCTCTCGGTTCGTGAGTTTGAGCCCCACACCGGGCTCTGTGCTAACAGCTTAGAGCCTGGAGCCTGCTTCAGATTCTATGTCTCCCTCTTTCTCTGCCCCTCCCTTGCTCACACTCTCTTTCACAAATAAAAATAAACATTAAAAAAATTCAAATTAATATATAGTGTATAGATATATAGCAATAAAGATAAAATGTGCCCTGCTGGCAGCTAGACTGTGAAGAGAATAATGAGAACCGAAACAGAAAAATCAGATTTTCAACAGGGCTTGCCCTCTACCTTGCAAATATAGATAAATCGGACCAAACCAAACCAAGGCAAGTTATCAGCTCCACCATAGACCACATGCAAATTCCTTCAACTCCAGCTCATTCAAATCTTTGTGTTCCAAGATACAGCCACAGGGAAACTGAAGAGTAACTCCATAGGGACTCCCGTGTTCTATGGATGAGATGCCTAGCTAATCCAGCAACTCCTGTTTTAGTGCTTCTTCCAGGGTCTGGAAGTCTCTGCTTGTGGATCTACTTTGCATTTGCTGATGGTCAATGATGTTGAGCACCAGCACACACATTTATTACCTATTGGATGTTTTTTTCTGTTTGTTTGTTTGTTTTTTTTTTTTTTGGTCAAGTGCCTCTTCAATATCTTGCCCTTCGTTCCATGGGCTCTCCATATCTTCCTAATAGGTTTGTGGGAGAGATGTGAGATCTAGTTTTCACGTTAGATCTAGACTTGAGTCCTAGCTCTGTTACTTGCAAGCTGTGTGGTATTTCCGCTGGGCTGGGAAAACATCAGTCTACCGGAGATGGATACAGAGAGTCTACCAGAAGCTTAACTACCAGAGCTTATGAGAAACATCTTATGTACCATCTCAGTGATGATATAAAACGCCATTCTTAGTTATGAACAAAGCAAGTTTGTAAAAATATCTATCTGGCAGAGCTCTGTTAGATTTTTCTCGACTGAATCCTGAGAAACTTTGGTTCTGAATATCTCCTCCCTAACAACCTGTGGAAGGCTCTGATGTTCTGTGGGGTTGCTCTAGCTCCTGTCTCCTCTCCCTCAGGCCTGTCTTCCCCCTAACTTGTGCTGATCAAGAATCTGAGGTTAAGATATGTAGAACAACGTGCCTGAGGCCCACCACTACTAATAAGTGGTCGAATAGCCCAGGCCTGCTGGGTCCAAAGGCAGCAGACTGGACATTAAACTAAACCATGCTGCCTCTTGAGAGGGTCTTAAGGTTTGAGTTAGAAAAGGATGTTATTGATCTACTGCTAAGTACGAGACACTTGGAGGCCTTGAAATAACATGCTATGGCCTCTAGCCCTTATGCCAAGTCTTCTCTCCTAAAATTTTCATTATAAAGATACTAAGAATCTGGGGCGCCTGGGTGGCTCAGTCGGTTAAGCGTCCGACTTCAGCTCAGGTCATGATCTCGCGGTCCGTGAGTTCAAGCCCCATGTCGGGCTCTGTGCTGACAGCTCAGAGCCTGGAGCCTGTTTCAGATTCTGTGTCTCCCTCTCTCTCTGACCCTCCCCCGTTCATGCTCTGTCTCTGTCTCAAAAATAAATAAACGTTAAAAAAAAAATTGAAAAAAAAAAGATACTAAGAATCACCTGCTATATTTAACTACATGTGTACTGAGCAGCTACTATGGATGTGATGGATACAGTGCTGAGTAAGATAGACATAGTTCCTGCCTGCATGGAATTCACTATACACAGCTATCGCAAAGGAGGTTGAAAAGGCCCACAGAGAGGCAATACGATAGATGTGTACCTGTGAATTGTGGCGGGGGGGGGGGGGGGGGAGGGGTACATGAATACAAAACCAACGACCAATGAGTTCAGGTTCCCATCCCTTCTTGTCTCTTCAGAGACCTTACTCAATATATTGTTCCAGAAAATTCTTTTCTATCTACTGGCTCCTTCTCATCAGAATTTAAACACCCAAGTCTTTCCTGTCTTTAAATGAACATGGTACCAAGAGAAAACCTCCTTCCACGACCTGCATCTATCTCAGCCCCCAGTCACCTCAGTCCCGTTGTTCATGGCCAGACCCTGAGAGCACATCTTCGTCCTGCTTCCTCATCTTCACCCCCCTCCCCCTCCAGCCCACTCACCTTGTGTTGCTCCTGGTTTCCGAAAACAGGAGTAGTGGTGCTGCATTTAAAGGATGCTTCTCAGGCTTCAGCTTTCTCGTTTCTTAGCATCACACAACATCATGGCTGCCTCTATTTATCTGGTTGATTTTCCTTTCCCCATTCTTCCCATGACTTCTGAGTCTCCCCGGGGGTTCTTTGTCTCTGGTTGTCCCTCCAGGAATTACCCTAGAGGTCCTCTCTCAGTACCCTCTCCCTAAGCATCATCTCACCCCATGAGGGCATCAACTGAGACCATCTCCAGCATAGATGACTCACAACTGGCACCCAGATCCACATATCCACTGGCCCATTTGACATCATGTAGACAGCTGACCGGGCATCTCAGATCCCACGTATCTCAGGTTCAATTAATTGTCTTCACCCTGTTCTGTTTCTCTCTCCCCAACCAATGAGTGGCACCCACATCTAAGCGACTGTGAGTCATCCTGAACCCTCTTCTCCTTCATCTCCCATGTGCCACCAGTCACACACTTTACCTCCTCCGTCTCTCACATCTCTCCACCCATTGTTATTTCTTGCCTTCTCTACAGACACCAACTTTTCTGGCCACCCGTATTGTTCCCAACCAAACCGATTTTCCTCATAGGGGTTCGAGTTATCTGTCTGAAGAGCAAATTGATCATGTCCCTGCTCTGTTTAGAACAGAGTTCTAAAGAGTTCAGTAGCTGCCTGTAATCCTCAGGAGCAATTGCAGCCCTTTAACCTGACTTGTGAAATCATTTGTCTGCCCCCGGCTCACCTCTCCCTCTCATCCCTCACCGCTCTGCCCCTTTGGACTCTGCGTTGCAACCACAGTAACCCGATTTCTGCTTCCCAGCCCTGTTCTTCTTTCTCTTGCCCTCGGGCTTTTCTGTGTTGTCATATTCTTCTCTTCCTCCCACGCTTTATCATCTTGCTGCCTCCTGCTCACTCCAGTTCTCGGCTCAGCTCCCGCTTCCCCCGGACGTACCCCACCTCTTCCCCAGCCGACTTGAGTTAAGTGACTCATGTCTTCACAGCTCCTGAACCACCTTGCTCCATAGCTACCTTGCTGTGAATCACAAGTGCGTGATTAGCCATGAGGACAGGAGGAGACTGTTGCGTGTGGCCCATCATTTCCCTCCCAGCATCTAGCACAATGTAGAAAGTGTGCAGAGGAGTGGTAGTTACATTACAACTGGTCAAATATTTCCATAAAAACGTTTCTTAAGTCAAATGGAAGTGTTCCTTAGCTGAGAGGAAGTGCTTCTGTACAGCGAAGCGGCCCCAACACGACGGCTTTCTGGCTACTGCCATCCCACCCCTTTGGGGGTCCTCTTTACCCTCTGTCTTCCCCAACTCTTTCGCAATTAGAAATGCATGTGACAAATTATAGCACAAACGAGCAAATCAAGATCCCTTTTTTACATTTTCTACCAGAAGCAAAACACGAGACGGAGTTCTCTATCTCCACAATTTCACATGATTCTGCCGTCAGCAGATTTCCAGCCGCAGTTCACCTCTTTTCCATGCTGGGGATTTGGAGGCTTTTTGGTTTCTCCTTTGAGAAACACCATTCCATAAAAGATGACGTACCACAACGTCACTCTGATGGTGACATCAAGGTTTGTTTGTTTGGGGGGCAGGTTCTGTGTATGCGTGCACACGTGCCTGTGTACGTGGTCTCACA
This sequence comes from Panthera uncia, assembly GCF_023721935.1. Classification (NCBI taxonomy): domain Eukaryota; kingdom Metazoa; phylum Chordata; class Mammalia; order Carnivora; family Felidae; genus Panthera; species Panthera uncia. Next base: position 141,674,535 of record NW_026057577.1, read on the forward strand.
TGACTGCGCTCTCACACTTAAATCTCCAAGAATTTGGTCGTCAACAGTTAGGAACAAGGTTACTCTCCTGAACTTTAACTTCCCTCTAATTGCTAGCTGTGACCGTTCACAAGTTTCCTCAGATCAGAACTTCCCAAAGATTTTGCTATGGAAACTGGTCCCTTAATACCAGATTGATAGACTAGATAAGTCCCTTCATCTAGACCCCATGTCTAGATGACAGTCCTATATTTAATAAGCTTGGGAGTCGCATGTTTTCTTTCCTCTTGAATGGTTGCAACCCACATCCGCATAACACAGACTCTGATGCTCACCGGCATCTGTTTAACTCAGCATTTCCTATACATATTAACCACGGAAGCCTTCTTCTTTAAATTTATTAATTTTCTGCCGAGTGTAGTTTGAGAAATATTGATTAGACCCTTTTGGGCTTTTAATTTCTGCTTTGCAGTGCCTCTTGCACTAACGAGATCTCTATATTTATTAGAAATTATATAAAATAATAATAATAGCTAACATTTACTGAATGTTACTGTGTCCTAGGCATTATTCTAAGTGCTTTGTAGATATTAGCTCATTAACACTTCCACCAATTTTATGAGATAGATATTATATAGTTCTCCACATTACATAGGTAGAACTCAGGCACAGAGAACTAAAGTATCTTGTCCGAGGTCACACAGCAGGTGACTGGTGCCACTGGGATTTGAACCCAGACAGTTAGGTTCTCAAGAGTCTGGGATCAGTACCATTCTTGGTGGCTTCCCTACTTTACCTTTGACTGAATCTCCTGAGCCTGGCCCGTGGACAGTGTCTGGCAAAGGGTAGGCTTTGAGGAATGTTTGATGCTACACGAACTATCTAACGTTCTGTATTTGATAAGAAGCCAACTCTTGTCTCATCTATATCATTCTCAACAAGGTAGCCACCTAGAACGGGCTGAAACAGTGACCCCTTCCCCTCCCCCTCCCCCTCCTCTCTGCAAGGGCAAACTGTGCTGGCTTGTTCAAGAAACAGGGCAGGAATGATATTGCAGTGTGGAGCCAGCACATGGTGGGCATCTTCAGATAATGTGCCAGAACACAGCTTGAAAACATGCTATAGTCCTGGGTCACAAAACAAACACAGACATCACAAAACAGACTGCCAGAGGATGACAAACATTTGAATATAAATTAAAAGAAGCTTTGCAGACACAGCATAACAAAAAGCCCAATTAACAAAAGTAACCATATGCTACTACCAGAATGGTTGGACACAGTGGAAAACACACACGCACATTAAATGCAAAGAAATCTCGGATGAAACAGCTTCATCAGACAAACTGCAAACCAGTGCCAAACTGAGATGGCGTAGTGATAAAGGAGATTCTCCAGAGTCCCTCTAGATGTGCCCCAATAAAATGGCTATTGAAGGTATACACACCCTGGAGCACCGAACGAATAGTCATAGAAACTAAAGCAAAACAATAGACTTTTGGATCTGTTTTATTTTTTCTTCCACGCTGAATTACTACAGAACTCGATTTATTTAGCAACATTTTTAAGGGTACTATAAAATCGTGGTGAAAAGCGTGAACTTTAGAGTTAGACAGACTGGGTTTAAATCCTGGCTCGGTAAAAATGCTAAAGGTGTGAATTTTGCAGGATAGTTTAAGTATCAGTTACTGGATATGGAAATAGGGATAGGAATACCCACTCCCTTTGTCAGGATCAAAACTGATGATGTAGGTAAAAAAGTATAACACAGTGTTTGGCACAGAGTGAATATATACTCCATAAATAAGAGCCGTTATTATAAGAGCTATTATTATTTATCATTTAAAGTTACACGTTTCAAGCTGTAAAATCAGAATCTACAACTTAACTTGTGTCTTGTTGGCTTTAGCAAATAGCAAACAGTAGAGACTTCTGTATTGGACCATTCTGCCCTATGTGTTATGTTATTGCAATAACAGTGATAGTGATGGGCCATAAAACATTTATTTGTTCATTTGCTCATTTGTTTGTTCATTTTTTTATTCCTTCATTCAACAGTTTCTGAGCATCCTTTAGGCTCAGGTGAACTGCGTTCAGCGCTGAAGGTGTAAACCCAATTGAGACACAACATCCACCTTTAAGGCGCTCCTAGACTAGAGGGGGAGACGGCCAGAAAGGGAAATAATTGTAATAAATATGGTAGGTCCCAAAATAGATGCATATTTTGAACATTATGAGAGAGCTATTGATTTTGTCTGGGGAGTTCACTAAAGAGTCATTTGCACTTAGATATTGAAGGATCGATAGTGATTTTAGGAGGAAATAGGGATTTGAAGATGTATTAATCTGCTTATTCTGCTTATTGAAACTATGTTGGGAGAATGACAGACAATTGTTCTGTAGGACTATTCACCTAACTTCTAATTGCCCCACACAGGAAGGAAGACATCTCCAATTTTCTGTAGCGTACTCCTCTCCTCCCCCCACCGCCCAGCCTACACAGAGTACACTTTTTAAAATGCATATAGTTAAGAAAGAATGTGACCTTTGGGGTTTTCTAGAACTGAGTGTGAATTTTCCTGATCCTTTCTAGATGTAGGATGTAGGGAAGTCATTCAACCTCTTTGAGCTTCAATTTTCATCAGCAAATTTGGAAATTATGCATATCTCATTAGGTATTGGGCAGTATGTGGTAATGATCAGGTGAGCCTCAAAAAACTGGGAAATAAGGTGATAACATTGTTCTTGGATAGTTGTGAAATTAATATATAACATTTTGGAGCAGCATCCCATTTAAAAACCAAAGCAGGGGTTTTCGAGAGGGAGTAGTCCCACTGAGGAAACATTTCAGAATTATATGGCGGTAGTGGTGGTGAATTGTTTTTGTGTGTGGTGGTGAAAATTTTTGAGTGATGGAAAGAATGTGTCCATTGGTAAGGGAGGTGGTCAGTCATGGATTCATAAAAAAAAAAAAAAAAAAAAATGAGGGGCGCCTGGGTGGCACAGTCGGTTAAGCGTCCGACTTCAGCCAGGTCACGATCTCGCGGTCTGTGAGTTCGAGCCCCGCGTCAGGCTCTGGGCTGATGGCTCGGAGCCTGGAGCCTGTTTCCGATTCTGTGTCTCCCTCTCTCTCTGCCCCTCCCCCGTTCATGCTCTGTCTCTCTCTGTCCCAAAAATAAAAAAAAAAAACAAAAAACAACAACAACAAAAAAAAACGTTGAAAAAAAAATTAAAAAAAAAAATGGGAGTCATTGGATCAAAGATTAGCCTAAGACCTATTCAGGAGAAGTGTTCACTGTATTCAGATGAAAATCCAGTCTGCTTTACGGTGACATTTGCTACAGTGAATTAATATGTTCTTGTTATTATGTTCATCACTTCTGAGTGAGAAGACCCAGGCTGATGAGCAGTGGAGTACTGACCCAATCACATTTCAGAACTATCAAGATGGAAGGCAAGGAAGCCACAACATGGGTAATTCACCCAGGCAGGTGCCACATGTTGGTTTCTGCCTGGACAATTATGCAGTCTACCCATGTCACCTGCAATTTGCACCTGCTTACTCTGACATCTCCACTGGGATGTCAAATAGACATATCAAATAAAATATGTCTGAAAGCAGACTCTTGATTCTCCGCTCCCATGCCAAACCTCCAACCCTATCTTGCCTATTTTAGCAAATGGAAGCTTAATTCTGCCGGTTGCTTGGACAAAAAGGCTGAAGTCATCCAGGCCTCCTCTTTTTCTCTGACAGTTTCTGGGGGTCATATCCTAAGGTGGCCCCCGTGATTTTTGCACCCCTAGTGTGCATGTCCCTGTGCGTTCTCCTCCCCTGTGTGTGAATGGTACCTCTGATGTGCTTGTGTGCTATAGAATATGGCAGAGTGCATGGGATATAATTTCTGTGATTATGTTATGTGATATGGTAAAAGTAAAAAGATAAGATCCCCAATAAGTTCACTTTAGGTTAGTCAAAGGGGAGATTATCCTGGGTGGCCCTAATCTTGTCAGATGGACCTGTTATATGAGGCCCTAGACATTTCCTGAAGTCAGAGAATTTAAATAGCAGAGACTCTATGTCTCTCGCTGCCTTTGGAGAAGCAGTCTGCCGTGGATTCTGCAGGTGCAAGGGAAGTCATTCTGCCAACAACCCGGGGAGGCTTTAAAGTGGATCCTTCCTTTGTTGAGCCTCTAGATGGGAACGCAGCCTATCTGACACCTTGATTTCCGTGTGTGCTGCCCTGAGGACAGGGCTTACGCGAGCCCTGCCCGGACTCCTGGTGCACGGAAACTGACAGGGAAACTGAGACAACACACAGCCGTTGTTTCAAGCTGCTAATTCTGTGGTAATTTTTTGTGCAGCAATAAACAACGAATGCCCATGTCATGTCCCAGTCCATCAGCAAATCCTGATAGTCACCTCCGAAACATCCAGAATCTCATCCCTTCTTTTTTTTTCTTTTAAAGAATTTTTTCTAATGCTTATTTTTATTTTTGAGAGAGACAGAGTGTGAGTGGGGAAGGGGCAGAGAGAGAGGGAGACACAGAATCGGAAGCAGGCTCCAGGCTCCGAGCTGTCAGCACAGAGCCCGATGCGGGGCTTGAACTCACAAACCACGAGGTCGTGACCCGAGCTGACGTCGGACGCCCAACCAACAGAGCCATCCCGGTGCCTCTGGAATCTCATCCCTTCTTTACACTCTTACCCCCTTCTTCTCAAAATTGAAGCTACCAACACTTATTGCTTGGATAATTCTCACAGACTGCTGGTTGCTCTGTCCTCTTTTACTGTCACTTCCCAAATGGTTTTTTGCTCTGTAAACAACTGCAAGGGTTATCCTTTTAAAACACAAATCATGTTATGCCCTTCCTCTGTTCAAGTCCTGCAAATCATGCCATCCTATTGGCCTTACTAAGCTCCTCACCACACCCTACAAGGCTTTATATGATCTAGCCAGCAGCTCCCACTCTGACCTTACCTCCTCTTTCTCTCTTCTTGTTTTTGCCTGTAATGCCACACGGAACCCCTTTTCCTAAGCATATCAAGGTCACTCGTATTGGGCCCAAGCGGGTTCTTTATGAACCTCCATCAACAGATAATCTCTTTGTATTGACTCTGGCTTTCAAAGGAAAATATTTAAGGATATATGCATAGAAAATGTATTAAAGTATTTTAATCAGGCATTTTTTTAAAGGCTTCAAGAAACCAATAGACATGTTACATGTTATTTTAGCATATATGTTAAACCAGGTATTCAGATTTTATTGTGATGATATAGGGGGAAAGAAATCAAACATGAACAGCCATACCTACAGACTTCTGGGGAATTGATGTGGGACGAATTCTTTAGAATTGCTGTCCTTCAGGGGTGCCTGCGTGGCTCAGTTGGTTAAGCATCTGGTTCTGAATTTTGGCTCAGGTCATGATCTCAAACCTTGATCTCAGGTTTGTTGAAGCCCCACCTTCCTGATTTGTGGGATCAAGCCCTGCATCGGGCTCTGTGCTGACAATGCAGAACCTGCTTGGAATTCTCTCTCTCCCTCTCTCTCTCTGCCCTTCCTCCACTCATGCACTCACTCTCTCTCTCTTTCAAAAATAAATAAATACACATTAAAATAAATAGAATTGCTGTCCTTCAGTTTCTTCATCTATAAATGGAAATTCTTACATTACCAACTGATGGAGTCATTGTAGGGAATATAATGATTTAATTCATGTAGGGTGCTCAGACCAGTGTCTGGTATAAGAGATGCACTCAATCTCCCCCCCCCACCCCATTAGCTTATTAAATTATTAATTAGGGATGGTACTAGCATGGAAACGAGGTGCTTGCTTGGAACACACAAAGGTGTAGGAAAGCCCAGGAGGTGAGGGTCTGGAAGAGGGGAGTCAAATGTTGAGAGAGTCGGGTGAAAAGCCTGGTAGGAAGGGTTAACTTGAACATGCATTTTCTAGGTAGTTTCTGGGGAGTGAAAAAAAGTAGCTTTTCCTGCTGACTCTGGCAAGGTCCACACGTGTCCTTGTGGCAAGGTCCACACGTGTCCAAGATGCATCGTGTCTGCTCTTCGGCGTTGCTGCCTGTGTGGACACCTGGGGACTGAGGACCAAGGGAAAAGTGGCTGCTCGCTGTCCTCGTGCCCTGTAGAGGATGACCTGGTTTCTGAGCAATGTGGGCCCCCTGCCCCCAGAAATACCCTCTCTGCCCTCGCCCATGCGCAGACAGGATGGACCCAGCTGGAGAGAATGGCACAGGCAGCCAGCTCCAGGGACCAGGGTATTTTGTGGCCCCGTCGGCAACACGCGTGTATCTCGTCCTGTGCTCGCCATGTGGACTCACGGTTTCACTGTCTGGGCCTCTCCCACCAGCTCCGCCGCTGCAGGCTGACCCTCCTCGCCTCTGGCTCCGGCTTGTTTGTGCATTCTCTTGCTTCAGGTCTCTTTACTACGTTTTCCATGTATGTGTCACTTAGCTTCGGCCCCGACTATCACTGGATTCTGTTCATGTCTCCCATTCTTCTTGGCCGAGTGGAATTTTTTTCTTAGTTCAGTTAGTTACTGTCATATCTGCAGAGCAAAGATTTTGCACTAGGCTACCTTGTGGGTCTCTCATCAGCCTATAGATCAACTGTCCTTGGACTGGGCTCCCTGCTCTGGTCAAAGCCACCTTGGCCTGGGTTCAAATCATGTGACCTATGGGAAAATGACCCTTTGGAAGGGGCCCGAGTGGGTGGTGGCTGTTAAGCTTCCCTTGGGACAGTGATGCGGTCTGCATTTTCTAGAAGGTCCCCACCTATAGAAAACAGGGGATGTGCCAGGCACTGTACAAAACATCCAATATGCACCGTTTAATGTGATACCCAACCTTGTGATTAAGTTTTATTAAAATGTGCATTTTTTTTTTTTTTTTTTTTTTTTTTTTTTTAGTGGAGAGAACAGACACTTACCGAGGTTAGGGTCACATATGTGACCTTATCTGGTACATGCTGGAACCAGAATATGAACACTGGCAATTGACCTCTGTGCCACATACACTCTGCTAACCTGGGCATCTGTCTTAGAAACATGGCTCGATTGTCTTTTAAATCTCACGTCATGAAATATCTGAGATGGCTGTGCTGTGTTGGAGCAGCTGAAAACAGACTCGGGGACATCACACCTTTAATAAAGTCCTTCACTGGGGCAAATAAAACACTCGGGGCTATCGATTATTCTAGCCTGCAATCCATGCACTTAAAAAAAGTACACTGCAACTGAACCACAGCCCCCTTGCATGCCTAAGTAAATGTCTTTACTTCTTATTCTTAATTCTAATTTGAAAGTCTGAAAAAAAGGTAATGTGACTTCTCAGAAACCTCTTGCCTTAGGTAATTTTAAAAACAGTTCCATTTCTCCTTTGCAGAGAAATGGCTATCGTATTATGAATTTGAAATGACTGAATGGAAATCGGGTTATGCTGGTCCCACCACATATCACCGTGCTCTCCTCCAGGGGGCAGCACAGCATGGCAGCTTTGATCTGTGCTGGGGATGCTATGGGGGTGTGGGGGGTTGCTAATGACAAAGAAGACAATGTTGTCGTGTTTACTGTGGATGTAACACCCGTTTGTTTTCTCCCCCCCCCCCCTTTTTTATTATTATTTTTCTGGTCTTTCTTCCACTAGCTCCCTGTGCTCCAGGCTGTCTCATGTTATACATGACCTGAATCATCTTACTGAAGAGGGAAGGCTTTATTACTTTTGGAAAACCCAATGTTAGAAAAGACCTTTCATTGCTATTTGGATGTACTTATCATTCAATAATTAGCCACCCTTCCAGACAAGGAATTCGAAATGGGAGTTGTGATTTGCCTGGGCATCTCACAGTTCCAGCCATCAATGTTCACCCAGCTGAAACTAGGAGACTAAAAATAATCCAATTAAATAACAACAGTGTATTTTGAGTCAGTGCTGAACAGATGGTAAAGTATCCTCCATTCATCATTAATTAATGTTCATTGAGCGCCCACAGAGAACGACTCGGGTTTACTGCTTCCTGAAGACAGAAACGAAACTTCCCCTGCACTGGAAGTTTGTACGGTCTTAGTGAAAAACATCTTATAGGATCTGGAATAGTTTTATAAAATAAATTAACCTGGAAATGGGAGCCCCAAGGGCTTCAGTGGATTTTATGACCTCAACAGAGGATTTCAGGAATAAAGAGCCTAGACACGAAGAGTTCTCTTGTTAAAGAAGAACTTAAACTTGCACATCTCTCTCTTTCTTTACTCAACATGCCGGCAGAGATACTGAATGATTTTCTCTATTTTTAACATTACCTCTACATTTTAATTTTGTGAATACTTAGTTCACCTCTAATATCTATTTTTCTCTCTTGGCCTCTCTATGATATCACCACACAAATATGTAACATTTAAGTTGGCAAAATGACGTTCAAGCATAACAACCTTTCCTGAGGATTTTTGGACACTAAGTGTTTCAGTTTGGTCCACATTTTGTGGAATGGTTTCCCCATAATTGAACTATTTTTCTCTGCCATAATAAGCATAGAGTAGATCCATGCCTCTCTTGAGTGCCTTTGTGCTCATAATTATCTTTGAGAGTCATGTTTTCAGCTGTATTCCCATACCAAAATAAAAGAGCTTTCCAAGTTTCCTTAATATATTTCCACTGATGGAATGCTCTTTGAAATAGCTTCAAAAATTGGTTTACTTATTTATTTTAAAAAATATTTTTGTTATGTACATTTATTTTGTGGATAAAGTGACTGCCAAATTCAGAATTCCCCATTTAAAAAACGTATGTGATGTCTTCATTTTCTGACTGAAAGCTATAAAAATGTTAACTGTGTAGCTAGCTGTCCACTCGATCCCTTAATGAGCTCTCAATTTGGGGAGATGGCAAGGTATTTAGCTAAAATCAACATTTCCTAACCTGTATTATAAAGGAAGGATGGCCAGTGATAGGTCAGAACCATTCTTTGGGAGGTTTCTGAGAATGCCTTTTAAAAGAGCTTATGTAGTTGGCCCCCGCCTGGGATATAGGCATCGGCTGGAGGTCCAGCATTCATTCTTCTGACTAGTCACAGGCTAATGAAGCCAGAACAGAGACATAAATGGAGCTTGGGAACCCTAGTCCTATGAACCCAAATAGTCTTGGACTATTTGTCCCTGAACTGCATGTTTGTTAAATATGAGAAAACTAACCCCCAGTTTTGCAAAGGCACTCTTTTCTTGGTTCAGTTCTCCATTCTTACTGAAACAGATTTTCAGAGCCAGCTGGGTCCTTACAGTGACCTACAAGGGCCCTATTTGATGTGGTTCCCACCTCTCCCTCCTGTGTCTTCTTGACCTTGTCTGCTACCACTCTCTTCTGGATACTCTGTTTGCCAGCCCCATGGCTTCTTCATTAAGTACATCAGGTACATTCCCACCTCAAGAGTTTTGCACTTGCTTCTCCCCTACTTGGAGCACTACTGTCTCAAATGTTTGCCCAGCAAGTTCTTTTACATCCTCCCGGCTGTTACTCAAAGTCCTCTTTCCAGTGCTTCTTTCCTAGTCTCTCTGTCACTTGAACCTCCTATCCCCTCACATTTTATGTCTCCTTTTCCTGATTTAGTTTTCTTCCATGCATGCTCTAACATATGGCATATTTTACTTTTACATCCATTTTATTGGATGTACAATGTAAGCTTCAAGAGACAGGTATTTTTGCCTATTTTACTTGGTAGAATGGAGCTGGGTACTAGGAGTGCTCGTCCATATTTGTCGAATAAATCAATGTGATAAAGAACTGGTTGGCTGAGAAAGATGTGTAGCAAAAGTACTAAGGCTCAAATACAGAAAGCCAGAAAGCTGGTAACCCTTTTTGGCCTAAATAGCAGGAAATGGCCAACTTCGAAAGCACAAGGAAAGAAGGAGACAATACGTATTTCCAAGAGCAAAGGGATAAAGAATAAAGGAAATACAGAAAGATGAGGAACAAAGAACTCAATTAGAGGTGACTGCTGCAGTCAAGGGGATGGATATGTTTTTGTCGGGGGCAGGAATGAAAATACCTAGAGAACGAATGCCAGACAGATTTTGCAATGGCTAGGATAGAAATGGAGGAAACCCCATTTGGACAGCCCCAACCTTCTAAGAACAGGACTCAGACACTCTGCTGAGTGTGGGGAAGGAAGTAGAGGTGGAAGGATGGAGTGAGGGAAAACGTTTTCTGACACCTGCCACGGGGGAAAAAAGGAAATAGTGAAGAACTAAATGAAAACTGGTAGTGAACGTTTCTGAAAGCCCAATCTGCGGTAGATAGATAATGAGAGTGAGACCAATCAAGCCAACTGCCATGGATTTATTTTATTTTTCATATTTCCTGTCAGCCTTGAAGTAGGAGTTGGAAATAAACAAGAACAGATGATTAGCTTTCCCCAGGGTTGGTATATGGTAAGGTGGGCATAGCAGAAATGTGGCGTGGTCATGGTGGAGTAGGTTGTAAAATGACTGAAAATGGCATTTAAGTTGGAGATGGCAAGGGGAGCTACAAGGAGGGGGATAGTAGATGGGTTGTGAAGGCAGGATGTCCCCTAAAATCTCAAGGTGTACCCTGTCCATGGATGGACTCTACCTTTTCATTCCGGTTCTACATCATATACAAAGTTTACGTTAAAGGACTCAGAGCATTCTTTAACCCATGTGCCATTTGGCCTGATGTATAACTGTGACCCAGCAGAAAACCTCTAGGTCAAGGTTTACAGTGCCCACTCTCAGGTACTCATGCCTGGAAAGATGGGCAGCTCATTAGTGTGAACTTTAGGATGCAGCTGCAGGAGAAACGTTGCTCATTTCTGCTTGGTTCTAAGTGTGTGACCTTCACGTTAGCTCTTGTTGCTCCCACGTCGCCTTTTTGTTCCTGTGTTTCACACAACAGCAGAACAGAGTTGGGGGTTGGGATCTGGAGTCTGTCATCTGGTATCCGATTCAGTTCCAGCACCACCTAGCTGTGTGACCTAGAAGAGAAAGGTACGTTACCTCTCCATTTTGATGTTCTCATCTGTGAAATGGGGCTGATGTTAGCAGACACCATGTAGGGTGGTTATGAAGATTGGGGAGTTATCTGTAAAGTACACACTTAATTAGCTCTGATGATGATGACGACGACGATGATGATGGTGTTGATGATTAATTCAATAACTGCAAGAAGTCCATGAAAGTTCGTGAGGACACACATTGTTTTCTGGAGGTGGAGTGAGTGGGACTTGTGTCCCCTGAACAGGAACAGGGTACAGTTAATTATTAAAATTGTGAACTGTACAAGTCTTTAGTACTATATCAATTAATGTCTGGCTTAAGGCTTTCCACATGGTACATTCAGATGAAACAAACACAAACTTCTCAGAGGCACCTAAATTGTTCATTGGCCTTTAAAAATTTTCAGATAAAAAATCAATTCTCAATTTGAATCACCATCATTTCGCTGTAGAAAAAATGGGAAGTAAATAAAGCAAAAGTATGAAAATAAAAAGACCTGTAATCCCACTATCCACATGTAATCATGAATAGCTACAAATAACCAAGGATATCTTAATCCTTGTGAACTCTTTTCCATGTGTATACACCTCTCTCTTCCAATTTAAAGGAATTTGGTACAGATATTAAAATGCCTAGAAATCGAGGCCAGGGCAACTAAAGGGAAACAAATGCTGTTGCTTGTACTAAGAATGTGCATGTGGGTGGAAAAACCGTATTGGAGAGATTCTTAAAATAATGCTGGATCCAGAATGAACAGGTAAAGATGTTCAGCCTGCCCGTAAATTTTCTTTGTCATTCTTTTGTCGTTTGTCATGTCTAAGTATTTCTCGGCTTTCATGTGTAGTTTATATGGTTTAGGGCAGAATTTTAGGATGCATGGAAGCTAACCTGGTGTTCAAACAAAGAAATTATAAAGACTCTGGTTGCAGTGGGTTCTGGTTTTCTCTTCAGCCTATAATATCAATATCAACCATTCAACTTGAATGGATAAATATCATGACCTGTTAAATAGATGGGGATGAGGGAAATCTACTCAGAGTAGATTATTAATATTACATAGAAGTCACTATAACCAGAGCTGTTAAATTATGCATCTACAAGTGATTTGCTGGAGCATCTACCTAGTTTTCTAAATATGACATCATATGATTCTGATTTTGTGGGAGCTATGTTACAATGTTGTAAGTTGCCGGTAACTGGAAGCGATGTGAAATCATTCTTGCCTGTACACATGTAAATGAATTCTGTACTTTTCAAATATTAACTCCTGGACATGGTTGTGACACCTTTCCAGCTCCCTCATGAATGAGTTAAATAAAGTCTGTAACATGTTCATTTTTACACCTGCATGAGAGCCACAATTTTATTTTTTTCCCTTTTTTGAAAAATTATCTTTTGACCAGGTTATTTTTCTCTGCAGGAACAATCCAGGGCACGTGTCTGTCTTTGGTGGTGTCTCTTCCTGATGTGGCTAGTGGTGGCACTGGTGATACTATTCCTTACCCATAATTTCATTTTAACTGCATTATTTAAAAGTGAGAGCTCCTTGACATTTGGGATGAGCAGTTAAAATGCCTCCTGACTTTCCCACTATGGTATACAGTTTTCTCCACCGCTTTCTTTTGGTTGCCTTATTTCAGCAGAAAATAGGGTGGTTGAGTATCTTTAGCGTGGGCTACCACTGGTATGGTAACAAAATACCATAGCCTGGGTGGCTTAAATAAATATTTATTTCTCACAGTTGTGGAGGCTGAGAATGTATGATCTGGGTGGTAGTATGGTTATGTTCCGGTGAGGGCTCTCTTCTTGGCTTATAGATGGCCACCTTCTCACGGTATTCATATAAGACCAAGAGAGAGGGCTCTGGTCCCTTCATCTCTTATATGGGCATCAATTCCATCATGGGGTTCCATCCCCGTAACCTCATCCAAATTCAGTTACCTTCCATTGGCCCCACCTCCAAATCCTGCCACAATAGGGGGACACAATAGTATGGAAGTCAACTATATCCATTTGGTATATATCTCATTCTCAAAGATCTCTAATTAGAGACGTAACTTTCCTCTTTGACATAGGAGGAGTTCAGGAGCTTTTTGGTTGTGTTATATTTATTTGCCTTTATTATTTTTGTTTTTTGAGTTTTCATATACATTTGTTCTTATATCACTAGTTAATGCATTGTGAGCTAGAAAAAGTTCTACTAATGGGAATGTATTGTGAATTTCTTTACAATCATAAATATGACCATTTTAAGCAAATATTTTTTTTAGCCAGGTGAAAATAAATATGTCACCGATAGGTTATAAAATATATTGTTAACATTTACATATTTGTCAAATGCCCCATCTCTGCTATACTAAATAATTCAGAATTCTCTTTCTTTCTTCTCTTTGAATATTGATTAATTGATTGATTGATATTTACTTTAAGGAATTGGCTTACATGATTGTGGGGTAGAGAAGACAAGCAGTCTGGAAATTCAGAGTATGTCGTAGTCTTAAATCCAAAATCTGCAGAACAGGTTGGGAGTTTGGGGACGCAAGCAGGGTTTCTATCTTACAGATTATTTTATTTTATTTTATTTTATTATTTATTTTGAGAGTGCTCACAAGCGTAAGTGGGGGAGGGGCAGAGAGGGAGGGAGGGAGAGAGAGAGAGAGAATCTGTGAGCACAGAGTCCAACATGGGGCTCAATCCCATGAACCACGAGATTATGACCTAAGCCAAAATCAGGAGCGGACACTTAACCAGCCAAGCCACCCAGGACCCCGTTGATATTACAGTTTGAGTCAGAATTCCTTCTTGGGAAACTTCACTTGTTCAGTTGATTGGATGGGGCTCACTGCTTTACTTAAAATCAACTGACTGTAAATGAAAATCACAGCTACAAGATACGTTCACGGCAACATCTAGACAGACTAATGTTTGACCAACTGCTGGGCACTATAGCATAGCCAAGTTGATGCATAAAGTTACCCATCACATTCCCCAACTAGGATAGAATCGCTTGTGGAGTGCTTTCTGGCTACTGTCTCTCCCAAACATTAAGAATAATGAATATGTTAAAACATAGTGAAAATTGCTTTAATTTTTAAAATATGTATCATACACGTCTCTGCCTCTCTGGCTGCTATTCTGTGACATTAGGAAGTGACCTGTGGCTCCCGCGGCGACTCTTCTATTTCTTCTCTTTCCTATGATTTTCTCTGCCCATCACTGGGGGCCCTGCAGCAATCCAGGCAAGGAGGAAAAGCTAGTCTTCTTTAAGCTTCAGCCTGAGCTATGCGGGCTCTTGTCCAGCTTCGCCAGGAATTTTGCTTCAGAAGTCTATTAGGCAGTGGCTAATATTAATAAAGTGCCTTTCGTTTCCCCTTTTCCTATTAATCATCATTAGCCTTAGTGAAAAAGCCAAATAGGAACATTCTTAGCTTCCTGGAATAAAGTATCATCAAACATCATCAAATTGAACCCAGTTTCCTAATGACCTATCTCATTTCCTGACTCTACATAAGTCCCTTGTATGTGCAGCTGAATACATTTTCTTTAACTGTCATGTGCATAAAGCCCTTAGTAAGTACCTAAATATATTTTTTATAATTATATCATCCTTAAATACAATTAATATCAGAATATCATTTAGCTCTGGAAACAATTATCATGTATTACAGTCCCTCAAATAATTACTGTAGTATTGGAATTCGGGCTGTACTGTTTCTTAGATGTTTCTGTTTACCTGAGGGTCATCCACGGATGAAGTGAATTACTCAGACAAGAACCCGCCTGAAGAGGATTTAGGATTTTGCACCCTTAATGGATTTGTTCAGTGTTGCCACACTGCATCGGTTGACCCTTTGATTGTACACCATTCGACATTCCACAATTTTGCCGCACAAACTTCTTGCTTGGGAAACTAATGCTCAACAAAGTTCAAGTTGTTCTGATGTCTTGAAGCAGGTTACAGCAAAAGAAAAGAAAATGCATCTCTAAAACATGACACAGTGTAAAGGAATACAAAGATTCTGAAATCTATGAAGGCATGCTTCATGGATATCAAACTATTTACAAGTTTGAAAGTAATGGTAATGAAACCTATGATGTTTTGCATCAATATAGAGCAATTTGCATCATTTATTTTGTTTTGTGACCTTAATGACTACTTAACTGTGTATCACATGTTTGTATTTTTATAAATTGTATTCTGTGGTAATTTAGGTGGCTTTGGCTCACCTCTGCCACAATGGCAAGTAAATGATGAAAAACAATGGGGAATACCTTTTAAAGTATTGAAGTTAGAATGGATAGTAATAAAAGCATAACTTTGAAAGCTAGGTTTCTTTATTGATAGAATAAGCCTAAATTCAAGATTGAACAATTCATTTTGATCATGGCAGCACTACAGATTTTCAAATGAATTACAAAAAACTGATTTCGAAATTTCTCAGGAAATCACAGATAATATACTAAATGTAACTTGTACTAACCTAAAATATAAAGCAAGTTAAAATAAAAATTTTATAGCCTGAGCCAGCATGACCTCACTCACAAAATAAGTTCTAGTTTCCATGTATGATTTAATCGGAACAACAAAGCTGTAAGGTATCACGTATTATCAAGGCTTTCTTTTACTCATAGTGAGTCGTAAGGTCAGTAATAATATTTTATAGTACTATGAAACATGCAAAGTCTGTCTCTACCCCCCACCCCCATTTGACATCTCAAATCAGGCAACTTTTGAGTCAAGGTCTTGGGGTAATATCATTCATAATAGCCTTGAATGTTCCATTTCATCACTCACTTAAATAAAAATAACTTACTTTTGCATAGTCCCTGAAAAGGTAAGAAATACTTTATGTAATTTGTCTGGTTTGGTCTGCAGAAGAATCCTAGGAGGTTGGCTTGTTTATTATACCGTACAGCATCGTGACCAGCGGCGCACCTGGTACTGAAGCCCCTGGACTTGAACCTTCGCTTTGCTGTCCCTCCTTCCCTATGTGACCATGAGCAAGCAGCCCAACTTCAGTTTCCTCACCTGTCGTGGGAGGATGGCCACTTCTCCGTGGTGAGGACCCAGTAGATAGGTGCGAGTTGCTTGGGGCGCCCCCTGGCTGTAGCGGGCACCACAGCGGCCCCTGCTGGCCCTGTTCTGCCCTGGAGGAGCTCCTGGCTCAGAGAAGTCATGTGCTTTTTCAAAGTGCTTTTTTCCTTTCCTTTCTGGAAGGTTAGCTCTTCATTGTGAAACAAAGAGAAAAAGGCTGATGGGTGCAACAAATAACAATGAATAATTAAGGAATTGTGCTGAAGATTAAGTCATTTTCAAGAATCATTTGTATAAGAAAAGTCTTCTATTGTGCTTACTTCTGGAATAACTTGACTTCTTACATAGCCTTGGGAGGCATATGATTACAAAAGAGGTAATACTTAAATGCGCTATGAAAAAAGAAAGCACATTTTCATTTTCTGTCTCTGACATCAAAAGACTTTCCTTAATGATGGATTATTTCTGTGATGACAAAGGCATTTAATACACATAGATACATTTTTGATGTTTTATTCTTAATTTGGTGACTGGTAGTTGATGTTGATCATATAAAATACTCAGATACATTTTTTTTTTTTTTCATTTCGATTCACGTCTATGCAGAGTGCTATGGACTGAATGATTGTGTTCTCAACAAATTCATACATTGAGATCCTAACCTCCAAGGTGATGGTATTGGGAAGCTGGGACTATGGGAGGTGATTAGGTCACGAGGGTGGAGCCCTCATGATGGGATTAGCTCCTGGTTCACAGAGCTCCCTGGTCCCTTCCACGTTTTGAGAACATAGGGGCCCTTGCATCGTGCACCAGGGATCAGGGTCTCAGCAGACATTGAATCTGCAGGTGCCGTGAGCTGGGAATTCCCGCCTCCAAAACAGTGAGAAATAAATGTTTGTTGTTCAAGCTGCCGAGTCTATGGTAGTGTTATAGCAGCCTGAATGGACTAATGCACACAGTAATGAGACTTTCCCCTTCTTTTTGAGGATGACTTTAAAATGGAATAGTGGGTATTGGAAAATTTGCACTGCTAGTCAACTCTTCTAGAAGCCTTCAAACTGACTTGAGTTGTAGTCTGGGCAATTTATGGCCATAACAATATCTTCTTTGTGAAATATGACAACAGGTGGGGAAGGGTTTGAAGGCAGCAAGAGAGAGGGGTGGGTAGGGGGAGCTGTCTAGTTTTATGTAAACTCTTATCTGCTCAGTTTCTAAATTCTCTAAAGTTTGGTTCAACTTCTTACCTGTTCTCAGTCTGAGTCTGCTCGTCTAAAATTTTTAGTATTTTTGCATCTTACATACTGATTAATAAATACTTGTATATTATATCCATACACACATATACATGTGCATATACCTGTATGCATATACTCATATACAGACCCACCCGCTGATGTGGGCTTCAGTCAATATCTTTACTGGCTCTGTGAGCTGAGTGACTTCACAACTACTCCGTTTCACAGCACCGCATACACACCAGGATCTTTCTTCCTTCTATGCCGGTATTTGCTTTGGTATACTGGTATCCCCGCTTTTTGAAAGTTTGCTTCCACCACTTGGATTTTACAGAAGACCTGCATTCGTAGTCCCCCTCTTATCTGGGGGTTCGCTTTCTGTGGTTTCAGCTACCTGCCGTCAACCGTGACCCGGAAGCAGATGTTCCTTCGCTGGGTCAGAAGGTCAATAGTCACCTAAGGCAACGTGTCGGTGCCTATGTCATCTACCTCACTTCATCTCATCACTGGGCGTTTTATCATCTCACATGGTCAGAAGAAGGGTGAGTGCAGTGTGTTAATATTTTAGCTGCTGTTAATCTTGTACTGTGACTGAGTTAGAAGTTAATCTGTATCATAGATGTGTGTTTGCGAAAAAACATAGTATTTATAGGGTTCAGTCCTATCTGGGGTTTCAGGCATTAACTGGGGGTCTTTGAATGTATTCCCCCACAGATGGGGGGGCACCACCGTTCTTGCTTTTGCTAACTGAAAGAAATCCGGAGAGGCTTTTCACTTTCATGGTGAAAGCTGACAAGCTGAAAAACAGCAACGGTGGCCAGCCTTTGGGACTGGGAACCAAGCTCCGTCTCAGTGTCCAGCCCCCAGAGCTTTGAACTCTCTCTGTGAGCATCGGGGCTCTGTCTCCGTTTATTTTGTGCAGCCGTTAGCAAGATATGTCTGAAGGTATCAGGAAAACCTAAAGGAAGTTATTTTTGGTCTGGGGATGCTCAAAAACGAATCCATATAAATTAATAGTGACTGTGGCTTTCTTTGATGCCATTTTGGCTTAGGAAAGGTTTCACAGGAATACAGGGGATCCTATAGCTGTTCCCTCACTAGAATACTTTTTCTTTTCATGTCCTCCCCCCTCCTACGTAACCATTCCAAACATACCCTTCTTTCCCCTTCACTCGCACCAAAGCCCAGGTCAGTGCAGACCACACATGAACTACCACTGTGCTACATCCTTAGTAATTATTGCTTGAAAGAATAGATTTCCAATGACAATGTAAAGGAAACAAGTTTTAATCAGGATAGTTTCAGCCTGTAATCTACTAACCACAACCTATCTTTTGACTCAAAACCGCCTAACCATTCGCCTCCCTAACTCTTCTCCTAGGTGTCTGAAAGGCACTGAAACCTCTCATTTGACAACCTGACTATGTAAAATCCATGGTCAGACGCTCTCACATTTCTGACTACTTTTTTGGCATAATTATTTGCTTAATATCTAATTTTCTCATTGGACTACAGCTCGGTGAAGGCAGAGATAATGAGTGTTTTGTTCACTATCGCGTTCCTCATATCTGTCATGACAAAGGGAAGAAGGCAGGCAGGCAGGAAGGAAGGCAAGCAAGCAGAAAGAAAAGAATGAGCAATCTCCAGTCTACAGCTAAAGCTTCAAAGGCTGTTAGTCCCCGTAGCTGTATGATTTGATGTTTCTTTGTAGACTGCACTAATATTTCCAAACAAAATTGCTTTTAAAATTTAACACCAAGAGCAATTTCCATTTCAAAATTGTGCCAGTTATTGAAAATGTCTTCAGTGGTGTTACAAATGGTCTTGAAGCTCCCCTGAATGTGCTAGGCATTTAGTAATGGGTGTCTGTGACTGTTTTCTAAAAATTCCTTATCTAGTTACTTCGAAACAAAAAAAAAAAAAAAGGAAAAAAAAAAAAGCCTGGAGAAGTAATCATCATGCTGCATGTAAAATAAGTACAGCAAATAGCTCTATAAAATACTATTTTTGAAAGAGCCTTTTAATTTTGTTTAATGTTCTGGAACTTTCTGACCAAGAATTAAAAGTTGGGTACAATTAGGGGTGCCTGGGTGGCTCAGTCGGTTGAGCGTCCGACTTCGGCTCAGGTCATGATCTCACAGTTTGTGGGTACGAGCCCCGTGTCGGGCTCTGTGCTCACAGCTTGCTCAGAGCCTGGAGCCTGCTTCAGATTCTGTGTCTCCTTCTCTCTCTGCCCCTCCCCTGCTCACGCCTTGTCCCACTATGTTTCTCAAAAATAAATAAATGTAAAAAAAAAAATTAAAAAAAAAGTTGGGTAAAATTATTTCAAGAAAGTTGGGTAAAATATTTCAGGACTTAACCACAAATACAGGAAAAAAAATGGAGGACCAACATATAGACATATACATCGTAAACAAAGAAGTATGCATAGATATCAAAGTCTTATTCTGGTCTAGAATGAGGTTCCTCCCAAGGCAATCTTCAAACAGAAGGCTTACCCAGGTCTACTGGAAATAGGTTTCCATCATCACAGTCCAGAGTGTCCAAAAACATTTATTGTGAAATGTGTCTTTTAAATCTTGAGATCTCCGACATCAGATTTCCCCACTTCTGTTAAAGAAGCTTTCCTGTACTCCTGGATACTGGGAGATGATTCAACTATGCTAGTGTTCATTCGAACCATGGTGTCATGCAGGTAACTCCTTCAGCTGGACCTCGCGAGCTCTAAGTGGGGAGCTCTTTAAAAATCAGAGTCAAAGCCTTGCCCCCTTGAAGTCTGTTTCAGTAATTCTGGAATGAGGGTTCCAGAGTTTGTTTTTATTTTGTTTTATTTTTAAGGTTCCATAGTGATTCAGTTGGATCACCCCAGATAATCCTTATAAGGAAAACATAGCACCATGGTCCTTAGCCCTTGAGAGAGGTTACATTTACACAGGTTTTATTTGTCCAGTTATATCAGCAGAGACTTAAGCTATTTAGTATACTTACTGTTTCTCTTGGAGTAAAAATATACTTCCCCCCTCGCCTATATTCTAGGGCAGTTTCTTTCCTTCCCTCTCCCCTCCCCTGAAGCCCTGTCTCCCTTTACCTCACAGATCTCAGGTATTTTAACTTTACTAGGCAGACTGATAACCCCAGTTCCTCTGATTTTGCTCAGTACATTTTTCAATGCATCTCAGCTTCACATCTCTTCCCTTTCTAATAGCTCTTGGCCTCCAATATGTTCCCCCCTTTTCCTCAACTACTTTGCCTCTAGGACCATCAGCCCTCTGTCTGAGAGCCCTGACTTCACAGCATTTCTGTTCTTCAGGGCATTGTCTTTCCTTGTATCCATGTTTTCCTGATTTTAAAATACATTTACATTTTCCGGTTAGGAAGGACACTGTGAGCTCACTATCACTTTTGGTTGAAGGTTGGATAGGGCAAAGTGATAAGGAAGGCTGATATAGATAAATATGTGCCTATCTTTGCCAATAATCCTTCTAAAACTCTGCTTCCTGGATTTGGTTATGATGGTTTCTCTGTGACGGTCCAATCAGAGGACAGAAATGACTCTAGATGGTTCAACAGAAGGGATTTAATTCAGAGAATTTGTTCTTGAGTAATGGATGATCTGAGAAGCCACGTGGGGGTGGTTCATGCCTCCAAAAGATTAGTGACAGCAGGGATCTGTGCCCACTCATAAGTCTGGAGAGACAATGGGAGGCAGTGGTGTTCCCAGAACTTGGAAACCAGGCTGACTTTCAGAAAGTGAGAACCGGGGCAGGGACATGATGAACCTGGAGGGAAGACACAGCCGTTGCTGGGGGTGCTGTATGCAGCCTAACAGGAGAGGGAGAAATACCCGAAGTGTCTCCTCCTGCCCTCCCTGGCTGCAGTTATATGGAATCCAGGTGCCAAGGGAAGCACGGAAGTGAAATTCCTTAGAGGAAGAGTGGAAAGCAGATTTGATAGCAAAAGACGTATATGACCGGCACAGTTTCTCTATGAGGATAATCTCCTATGACATATGAAGTCTCACTTTTCATTCTAAGAAATAGTTTCTGTATCAAGGTACTTGATTCTATGCCAGTAGATAATAAATGAGGGGCTAGGGAATAATAAAACTGAAAAGTAACTGAAATGGCACAGAAGAATAGGGATCTGTATTTAAGTTATTACTTCCTCCTCTGTTGTGCCAGAGAGAGGTCTACGTCTCTCCCCGTTACAGCTGCCATCTCTTCTTGTCAGGGGCCCCGTCAGCATCCTGCAGTAAGGGAAGCAGGCTGGGGGTGCGGGGAGGGAGAGAGTGCTGACAGCCACAGTGTTTCACTTCCTCAGGGGGCACCTGGAGGGCAACGTGAGGCAAAGCAGGAAGCAGCAAATTCTCTTGGGAAACTGGAGGCAGAAAGGGAGTCCCTGTGCCCCGTTCTCCAGCCCAGTCCTCCTTGCTCCAAGCCTATAAAAAGAGAGCTGAGTGTGTAAGTCCACAGAAACCAGAGGGTCCCCGAAAGATACGTGTGTTGCAGCCAACAAAGAGCACCGAACTGCAGAAGGGACCAGACCCGCTGCGATGATGCAGACCCCAGAAAGAGCTATGACAAGCTATCACACACACACGCACACAACAGACGTGTTTTATGTGGTTTACTTTTGTGACCCAGTGTAACGATGCGGTATCAGTGTTTCACTCTAGTGACTCATCACCCTTTCCACTTCCTTGCCTGCCTTTCTATCTCCAGCCCTTTTCAACTTGGCCTTGGTCCATCCTGCCTCTGAAAAAGTCCTCTCAGAGTGACCTGCTAGCTGCCAAATCTAGTGGTAACTTTCCTCTTATCAGTTATTTCAATTGGCTATTTATAAGCATTGAAATTGCTGAACACGTTTCCTCTTTGAAACTTTCCAACGTTCATTTGAGATAATGTATGCTTTTGTTTTTCCTCCTAATTTTTGACTATTCTTTCTCATTTTCTTTATCTAATTCCCTGCTCATCCTAAATAGCTATGTTCCCAGGGATTCCAAAATTGGGCTCTGGCCAATTGGCCTCTACCCAATCCACCCCTCTCTTTTCTTGACACGTGCTCCTTGGACCTTCTCATATGTGTGCTTAACTATAATCTGTACCCTCTCAACTCACAGCTCCTTCTTTAGACTAGAAGTGTCTCCTGAACGTCAGGCCTGATTTTCTATTGTCTACAGGTTATCTCCACCTGGATGTTGTACTTTAAATTTACCATGTCCCAAACCACACCACTTATTTTCCTTCCTCAAGCAAATTAGTGCCTCAAACAAGTTAACAGTGGCATGTTAACTAGAACACCTACCTGTATCTCTGACTTCCTCCAAGCTGGATGAGCAACTCTCATCTGTGCTTCTGTAACAGGAAATCTATTACTTTCAGTACTTACTGTTTTGAGCCCCAAGTTTTGAGCCCCTTACAGTTTTGAGCCCCAAGACATCCATTTGTCGAGACCTTGAAGTTCATTGTCATGGGGATTGTACATGTCACCAATACTATATTTTTATGATGTTGATGAAGGGGAGAAGTAATAACCTTTGACAATGTTTTGGTTGCTCACTCTAGAGTTTCAGAGATAGATCTTTGATATCAGCCTTGTCAATTTTTTGAGAATAAATTTTGATTAACACTATTTGGAGTGCTTGAAGGACGATAGTTAATTACAAAAATTTCCAAGGACACTTTCTTAATTTAAAATTAGTGAGCTTGTATATATCTCAGTATTTCCCCAAGGACCTGACACACTTAATTTGAACTTACTCTTAGTTATATTTTAAGTCTAGGATTTGGATGAAGGAAATAACTGAAGAATCCAGTTTAGGTGAAATTAAGTTCAGTCTTAGCCTCAGTTTCTTAGAAAATAAACCCGAGGCAAGGATTTGAAGTACTAATGATTACTTGGGAGGTGCTACACTAGGGTGGTGAGAGCGAGAGGAAAGGTGAGCAAAGACGTGTAGGGCTACATCATCAAACCAGCTGCAGCCTCACAAAGAGCTGTGAAAAGACACAGTGGGCCCTACAGGTGCGTCTCAGCACCAGAAGATCAAGAAGCCTATGTGAACAGCTCGTGGTGTTCACGATGGGGTAGGGTTTGGCTTCCTCCTGTTCCCTGTTGACCATTGCTCAAAGTTCACTCCACAGAGAGTTAATTCCCTGTACTTTTGGCTTGCATTATTCAACTCTGCCTGTGGCCCCTAAGGATATCAAAGTCCATCCTGTGAAGTGGCATTCTTTTTACGTCCCCATTTTGTACGAGCTGTATACATTACCGGTGGCCTGATCTACGCCTTGTGGTCTGAATTCTGTAAGCAGGCAGGAGGCACCCATTTCACCCGAGGCTGATGGGCTAAGCTGCTGGTGGTAGTTAAGGGCAAAAGACTGATTGGGCCCAAGGAGAGTCCAGGAGGCAAGAGGTGCACACATAACTTGAGGAAGTGGTTGAAATGAGTGTCTAATAGAGCTGCTGACTCAAAAAGCTGTGCTTCCAAGTTTACAGACAGGGAAGGGGAGCAGAATACTTCAATACTGAAGTTGCACCAAACATGTACAAGTTGCCGTGAACGAGTCGTCACAGACTTTTTAAATTGAGATATAATTGATACATGATATATTGTTCTCAGGTGTACAACATAATGATTTGATATATGTATATACTGTGAAGTGATCATCACAATACGTCACATTAACATCCATCAGAACATATTTACAGGTTTGTTGGTGTGTGTGTAATGCAAACTTTTAATATCTACTCTCTTAGCAGTTTTCAAAGATATAATATAGCATTATTAACTATAGTCACCATCACCATAGATATTGACCTGGGAAGAAAGCATTGAAAACTAAAATGCTCCGTACCCACCCCACTACTTTTTAAACTATTATACTTGGAGACTATATACTTGGAGTATTATACTTGGAGACATCTGGGTTATCCCTTGACAGGAGATGACTCCACGGGATGACTCCGTGGGATACCTCCGTGACTCTTCAGATGAAACTTCCTTGTCTGATTTCCTTTTTCCAAGGGTTTTAAAAGAATCTAGGTATCTTGCCACCGGCTTCTACTCTAATAAATATAGGAAACTGGAAAAATTGTCAACATACAGTTTTTCAGTGATAAGAGTCATGCCCAGGAGAGCATTCTTCTGAGAACTTCTAGTTCCATTACTTTGCTGAGCTTGAAGCATTATTTTTAGAGAAATATATGTCCTGGCCCTGATTGAACTTCAGATTTTCTATTTGTCTTTGGTTGGAAAACAGAGTTGACAGGATGTTTTATTTTCACTGGACGTATTAGGAACAGCCTCACCGTGCCTGGCTGTGCACAGCAACACATGGGCAGCTAGTTCCTATGGTGCATTCAGGAATAAACAATCAAAGCTTTGGCTAGAATCACTCATCCAGCCCAGTTCTCTATGTTTGGACTTTGGACACAGACTCCAGGCCTGACTAAGCCTGAGCCAGGGTGTTGGCCTTCCTGACAACACCCTTCTGCTGTGGTTAATGTTGCACTACTGGACTATATTTTTGAGACTTTTCCCATGAGGCCCAGGAGTCCTCTCCCTCTTAGCTTGAATTGTCCGATCCCTAAAGCATTATAATAATCATCTTCTAATAGTTTATTACCTTTGAATTTTCCTCTCTGAATGGTACTTCTGTTCTTCGACTGAAAGAAGTGGTATCTACACCTGAGTCTCAAACTGGGCTGCAGTGCTCCATACTGTAGGGCGGATTATGTCCCTCAGGCGGCCACTCCCTGTCAGTTTCTGTAGTGTTGCTGTCTTGCAGCAACTGCCTTTGGAAATCTCTCGCCTGGAATTCCAGATGATCATTTGTGAACCAGAACAGTGCGTAGAGTTGGCTGATGGACTTCCTGTGGCACCCCAGTCTACTTGGAAATAACCAATAAGGGAGAGTTCTTTTCATTTCCCTGTTTGGACAAGCCGGATCACGAGTGGCCTGAGCCATATGGCTTGAATCCTGAGATGTACATCTTGTCATTTTCAAAAGTCAATGCAGAGTAATATTTTCCCAATATCTTGCTGACAAGGGAGAAGGTATGATAGAGCGGCTTTTTTTACCTTTCTTCCTGAAAGGATAGACCAACTCTACAAATTGTTGTCCCGCTTGACAGAAATCAATGAAATCCATTACTAGCTATTCACATTTCACCCGACAATGTGAAAAAGCAAATAAATAAAAGTCTATTCAATTCTGTAAGTGCTTTGCAAGCTCTATCTTGAAAGGAAAATAAAAACAAGATGCCTTTGATGATTTCGAATTCATTAGAATGTTTCAATCCAGGTTAGTTCATGGTTTCATCACGGAGATTTCTGTTACCTTTACAGTGAATGGCTGAAAATTGTGCCGTACGCGTAGCCTTTGTAAAAGAGTAAATTGGTTTTATTGGCCATTTTTCTAATATCAGTCTACTTTCTGGCAAGTGTTTTGCTAAGTATTGTGGGGGACACAAGAACTTTCCATCTGCCTTATAGCGGTAATATTCAGCGTGGGAGAGAAAAGGTGGATGATAAAGATGATAATGTGCCATTGGGGATGATTAGGCTTGTATCCTGTAGCAATCACGAATGGACCTTGCATCATCCTAATTTATTAATTTGGTGTTTCCACCTTTATTGAGACATAATTGACATGCAACATTGTGTAAGTTTTGGGTGTTGATTTGATGCTTACATTTTGTGAAATAATTACCACCATAGTGTTAGCTAACGTCTTTATCATGTCACCTAATTATTATTTCTGTTTTTAGTGAGACCCTTGAAGATCTACTCTTTTCAAGTATATAATACAATATTATTAACTCTAATCACTGTATCTTACATCAAAACCCTAGAAGTTAATTCATGTTATAATCAGAAGTTTGTACCCTTTGACTTGCATCTTCCCTTTACTTTCATTCGCCGGCCCCTGGTAACCACCGTTCTACTGTTTCTATGAGTTCTCCTTTGTTAGATTCTACATATGAGTGAGATCAAACAGTATTTGTCTTTCTTTGTTGGACATATTTCACTCAGCATAATGCCCTCTGGGTTCATCTGTGTTATTGCACATGACAGGATTTCCTTCTCTCCCATGGTTGAGTAATATTTCCTAATATATATATTTATTATACATTTATTATTATATATTCCTATCTATCTATCAAACATATTCTTTATCCCTTCATCTGTTGACAGACACTTGTTTCCATATCTTGACTATTTAGAATAATGGTGCAATAAACATGAGAGTGCAGATATCTGTTTCAGATCCTGTTTTCACTTCCTTTGGATATATATGCAGGAGTGGGATTGCTAGGTCATGCATTGCCCTGATGTATTTATTTTTTTATTTCTACTTTTTAGAGTTTTTATTTAAACTCCAATTAGTTAACATATAGTATAATATTAGTTTTGGGTGTACAATATAGTCATCCAATAATTTTATACAACAGCCAATGCTCATTACATTGCCCTAAATTTAGATCTTGAAGGATTCTTCACTGATTGTCTCACTTGGCTAAAGTTGTATAGTAAAATAGTAAGCCATTGTCATAATTAAAAGATAAGTGCACTCAGAACCATCTCATGAGGTAGTCATGTACTTGAAAAAACAGAAATTATAATGAGTGAATAAATGACTAAGTCGATGAATAATTCACATTTTTCTGCTGAAATCATGGCTTCTAAGCCTTATCTAGATTTCTGAATGTTGGAAGACCCTCTATACGTCAATTCTTTTTCCACTTCTGCAAAATGCACTCATGTTTTCACAAGCAAACTTTAGAGTGTAGTTTTTGCTGTTGATTCAGTTTTCTTAGCTTTTTTTTTTTCCTATGGGAAATTTTGACTCTATGGGAGATTATTTAGGGTCTTCTGTCAGCACACAATATTCAGAATACAGTTTGGCTTTCATTGGGCAATTTCCAGTTCATCCTAATTCATCCTTATCTTTTACTTCGCCCCTGTTCTTGACTCTGTTATCAATTCCTCACATCTTCATTTTTCTTTTTCTTTTCTTTCTTTCTTTCTTTCTTTCTTTCTTTCTTTCTTTCTTTCTTTCCCCTCCTTTCTTCCTTCCTTCCTTCCTTCTTTCCTTCCTTCCTTCCTTCCTTCCTTCCTCCTTCCTCCCTCCCTCCCTCCCTCTCTTCTTTCTTTCTTTCTTTTTCTTTCTTTCTTTCTTTCTCTTTCTTTTCTTTCTTTCTTTCTTTCTTTCTTTCTTTCTTTCTTTTTTCCTTCCTCCCTCCCTCCCTCCCTCCCTCCCTCTCTTCTTTCTTTCTTTCTTTCTTTCTTTCTTTCTTTCTTTCTTCTGTTCTTGGATCTATGGTAGAATGCCTTCTGTCTGTCTTTCATACAAAACCAAATCCTGAGGTTCCCCCCTCCTCCCCAAAGAGTCTTTGCTACTAAAGACTACACTGAAATACATAAAGGTAAAAGTAACTAATTAAGTGAAAGCTAAAAATTTCCTAGAGATAAAGCAGCTACGGGAGCAACCTAGAGCTGATTCATGAACTGGCACCATCCAGCCTGCTCTCCTGCGGGCTCAGCATAGTAGGAACCCAGCCCCCGTGGAGAGGAAGCAGAATGACTTGGTGCTTCCAAGAAGAACCTGAAATTGTAGGTTAAAGAGGAAGCAAGAAGACGATTTGTAGATTTAATGGAAAAAATTGCACTGGCATTCATTGAATGTGAATGGCTGTGGCTCCAGGTGATCTGATAAAAAAAAATTTTTTTTTTACGGAAACAATTATTAGGATGTTTAAGACACCTTCTGGTGTATACAATGGACACTTCTGAGTGGCTGGCATTATGGGTGTTCTTTATTTTCTTTTTGTTTATCTGTATATTCACTAATGAAATGCATTGTTTTTATAATAAGAAAGTAACACTTTACATGACAAAATAGAAACAGTAGGTAAGTTTAATTTAAAATACAATTTTTGTCAGATATATCTGCTATATTCAGCAAAGTTTGTATAATTTTTTAAATTGTGCACATTGGAGGATAATTAATGTTGCCAACAACTAGTTTGTGTTTGTTTTTCTATGATCTTTGTTTACGCTGTACATCCTTTTGTGTGGCTTATTGTAATTTTTTAAAAGTTAAGGTGATTTTAGTACAAATTTCATGGAGAAGGAATAAAAAGTGACTAGAAGTTGAAAAAAAAGGGGTAGGAAATAATGTTATGAAATGACCTGAAGCATTGCCCATCTTCCCTATGATGACCTAAAAATTTAACAAGTTATGGAAAACAAGTTCTCATGGAATGTACATTTTCTATAAAGCCATCAATTTAACCTGTTCTCTTGATCTGTTTAATTTGTTCAACTCTTTTTTTTTAGGGCTTTATATGTAGTTTTTAAAATTTGAGTTTAGTTGACACACAATTTTACATTAGTTTCAGGTGTACAACTAAGTGATTTGACAAGTTTATACATTGTGTTCACAAGTACAGCTACTATCTGTCCCATTACATCACCATTATAGTCTCATTGACTGTAATCCTTATACTTTATTTTTATTCCCATGAATTACTCATTTCATAACTGAAGGCCTGTATCTCCCTCTCCCTTTAACCCATTTTCCCCAACCCCTCACTCTCCTCCCCTCTGGAAACCATCAGTTTGTCTCTGAATTTACAGTTCTGATTCTGCTTTCTGTTCTTTCATTTACTTATTTTGGTTTCTGTTTATGAGTGAAATCATATGATATATGTCTTTCTTAGCATGACTTATTTAAGTTAGCGTAATACCCTCTAGATCCATCTATGTTTTCTCAAATGGCATGATCTCATCCTTTTTTTATGGCTGTGTAATATTCTGTTGTGCATATGTATCACAGTTTCCTTATCCATTTGTCTCTTGATGGACACTGAAGTTGTTTCCATGCCTTGGCTATTGGAAATAACGCTGCAATAAACATAGAGGTGTATGTATCTTTTCAAGTTAGTGTTTTCCCTAGGTAAATATCCAATAGTGGAATTATTGGGCCGTATGGTATTTCTATTTTTAATTTTTTGAGGAAACTCCATGCTATTTTCCACAGTGGCTGTACCAATTTACATTCCCACCAACAGTTCAGGAGGGTTCCTTTTTCTCTACATCCTCACCAACATTTGTTGTTCCTTGTCTTCTTGATTTTAGTCCTTCTAAAGAGTGTGAGGTGATATCTCATTGTGGTTTTGATTTGCATTTCCTTGATGATTAGTGATGTTGAGCATCTTTTTATGTGTGTTGGTTAACAATGTATCTTCTTTGGTAAAATGTCTATTCAAGTTCTCTGCCCACTTTTTAATTGGATTGTTTGATTTTTTTGGTGTTGAATTGTGTAAATTCTTTGTATATTTTGGACATTACCCCTTGTTAGATGTATCATTTGCAAATATCTTCTACCATTTCATTAGGTTGTCTTTTTGGGTTTTTTTTTCATGGTTTACTTTGCTGTGCAAAGCTTTTTATTTTGATGTAGTACCAATAGTTTATTTTTGCTTTTGCTACCCTTGCCTTAGGAGATTTATTTAGAAAAATGGTGCTATGGCTGATGTCAGGGAAATTACTTCCTGTGTTCTCTTCTAGGATTTTTATAGCTTCAAGTCTCATGTTTAGGTCTTTAATCCATTTTGAGTTTATTTTTGTGTACGGTGTTAGAAAGTAGTCCAGTTTCATTCTTTTACATGTAGTTGTCTAGTATTCTGAACACCAGGTAATCTTGCGTCCTTTGTCACAGATTAATTCACCATACCACTATGTGTTTATTTCTAGGTTCTATTCTGTTCTATAGATCTGTATCTACTTTTGTGAAAAGTATCATACTTCTTTGGTTACTACAGCTTTGTATTATATCTTGAAGTATGGAATTGTGATACCTCCAGCTTTGGTCTTCTTTTTCAGAATTGCTTTGGCTGTTCAGGTCTTCTGTGATTCCATACAAATTTTAGTATTATTTGTTCTAGTTTTGTGAAAAATGCTGTTGGTATTTTGATGGGGATTGCATTGAACCTATAGATTGCTTTGGTTAATATGGACATTTTGACAATATTAATTCTTCCATGAGCATGAAATATCTTTCCGTTTTTCTGTGTCATCTTCATTTTCTTTCA
Source organism: Panthera uncia (assembly GCF_023721935.1). Classification (NCBI taxonomy): domain Eukaryota; kingdom Metazoa; phylum Chordata; class Mammalia; order Carnivora; family Felidae; genus Panthera; species Panthera uncia. The sequence goes on from NW_026057577.1 coordinate 141,704,901, forward strand.
TCAGTGTTTTATAATTTTCAGAGTACAGGTCTTACACCTCTCTGGTTAAGTTTATTCCTAGGTATTTATTCTTTCTGGTGTAGTTGTAAATTATGTTGTTTAAAAAATTTCTCTTTCTGTGACTTCATTGCTAGTGAATAGAAATGCTACCAATTTTGGGGTATTAACTTTGTATCCTCTGAATTCATTTATTATTTTTAGTAGTTCTTTTGGTGGAATCTTTAGGAATATATATATATATATATATATATATATATATATATATATACACACACACACACACACACACACACACATACTATCTTGTCGTCTGCAAATAGTGACTATTTAACTTCTTCTTTACAAATATGGATGCCTCTTATCTTACCTCTTTTTCTTGTTTTATTTCTGTGGCTAGGACTTCTAGTACTATGTTGAATAAAAGTGGTGAAAGTAGACATTCTTGTCTTGTTCCTGACCTTAGAGGGAAAACTCTCAGTTTTTCACTATTGAGGATGATGTTAAATATGGGTTTTCCATATATGGCCTTTATTATGTTGAGGTATTCTCCTTCTATTCCCATTTTGTTGAACATTTTAATTGTGAATGGATGTTATATTTTGTCATATGCTTTTTCTGCATTTATTGAGATGATCATATGGTTTTTATCCTTCATTTTGTTGATGTGGGGCATAACATTGATTGATTTCCAAATATTGAGCCATTCTTGCATCCCAGGTGTAAATCCCACCTTATTATGGTGAATGATCTTTTTAATGTATTGTTGTGTGCACTTTGCTAATATTTTGTTGAGGATGTTTGCATCTATGTTCATCAGGGATGTTGACCTGTAGTTCTCTTTTTTTGTGGTGTCTTTGTCTGGTTTTGGTATCAGGGTAATTCTGGTCTTGTAGGATATATTTAGAAGCTTTCCTACCTTTTTTTATATTTTTTGGAATTGAGGAGAATAAGTATTAACTCTTCTTTAAATGTATGCTAGATTTCATTAGTGAATCCATCTGGTCCTGAACTTTATTTTTTGGTAGTTTTTGATTACTGATTCAATTTCATTACTTGCAGTTGGTCTGTTCAGATTTTCTGTTTCTTCCTGGTTCAGTTTTGGAAGATTGTATGTATCTAGAAATTTATCCATTTCTTCTAGGTTGTCCAGTTTGTTGGCATATAATTTTTAATAGTATTTTCTTATAATCATTTGTATTTCTTTTTTTAAATCCTTTGTATTTCTGTGGTGGCAGTTGTTACTTCTCTCTTTTTTCTGATTTTATTTATTTGGATTCTTTCTCTTTTTTTCCTGATGAATCTGGCTAAAGGTTTGTCAGTTTTGTTTGTCTCTTCCAAGAATCAGCTCTTAGTTTCATAGATTTTTTTTTCTATTTTTTTAAGTCTCTATGCCATTTATTTTTGCTCTGATCTTTATTATCTTCTCTCTTCTACTCACCTTGGACTTTGTGTGTTCTTCTTTTTCTAGTTCCTTTAGGTGTGAGTTTCCATTGTTTATTTGAGTTTTTCCTTGTTTGTTGATGTAGGCCCATATTGCTATATACTTCCCTCTTAGGACTGCTTTCACTATGTCCCAGAGATTTTGGACCATTGTGTTTTCATTTTCATTTGTCTCCATGTATTTTTTAAAATTTTCTTTGATTGCTTCATTGACCCATTTGTTGTATAGTGTCATGTTATTTAGGTTCCACATATTTGTGTTTTTTCCAATCTTTTTCTTGTGATTTATTTCTAGTTTCATACCTTTGTGGTTGGAAATTTGAATGGTATGAATTTCTTAAATTCATTGAGGCTTGTTTTGTTCCTAATATTGACCAATTCTGGAGAACATTACATGTGCACTTGAAAAGAATGTGTATTCTGTTGTTTTTCTTGATGAAATATTTTGTATATATCTGTTATGTCCATCTGATCCAATGTGTCATTCAAAGACATTGTTTCCATATTGATTTTCTGTTTGGATGATCTGTCCATTGATATAAGTGGAGAGTTAAAGTCCTTTACTATTATTGTACTACCATCAATTGCTCTCTTTATGTCTGTTAATATTTGCTTTATGTATTTAGGTGCTCCAGTTTTGGTTATGTAGATATTTACAATTGCTATATCCTCTTGTTGGATTCATCCCTTTATCAGTATGTGATGCCCTTCTTTGTCTCTTATCACAGTCTTTATTTTAAAGTCTCTTTTGTCTGATGTAAGTATTGCTACCCCAGATACACACACACACACACACACACACACACACACACACACACACACATATATATATATGCTTCCATTTGCATGGTGAATGTTTTTCCCTCCCTTCACTTTCAGTCTGTATGCATCTTTAGGTCTGATGTGAGTCTCTTGTAGGCAGGATGTAGATGGTTTTAAGTGATTTTAAAATTTTGATGATTTTAAAATTTTGTCTTCTGGTTGTTTTTATAGTTCTTTGTTTCTTTCTTCTTCTCTTGCTTTCTTTATTTGTGATTGATGAGTATCTATAGTGTTTTTTTTGGTTTTCTTTCTCTATTTTTTATGTGTCTATCATAGGTTTTGGGGTTGTGGTTGCCATGAGGTTCACACATAGCATCCTAAGTAAATAGCAGTCCATATTAATTTGATGGTCATTTAAATTCAAACACATTAAAAAAAACAAAGAAGAAAATCTTATTTTTATTTCCCCCCTTCTCTTCCCTTTTTATTCCATTCTCCACATTTTATGTATATGTTGTCATATTTTGCATCTTTTTATTCATATTTTTCTTATGTCTAATAATGACTATTTCTTTTTCATTTAAAGAAATCTCTTTAACATTTATTGTAAGTCTGGCTTAGTGGTGATAAACTACTTTATCTTTTGTTTGTGTGGAAAGTCTTTATCTCTCCTTCAAATCTGAATGATAACCTTGCAGAGTAGAATATTGCTGGTTGTAGGTGTTTTTACTTTCAGCACTCTGAATATATCATGCCACTGCCTTCTGGTGTACAATGTTTCTGCTGATAAATCAGCTTATTGTCTTATAGGTTTTCCCCTGTAGGTAACTTGTGTCTCCTTGCTGCTTTTAAGATCCTCTCTTTATCTTTAATCTTTGATATTTTCATATTATGTGCCATGGTGTGGACCTCCTTAGGTTCATCTTGTTTGGAATTCTCTGTGCTTTTTGGATTTGGATATCTATTTCTCTCCCTAGGTTAGAGGAGTTTTCAGTTATTATTTCTTCAAATAAGTTTTTTATATCTTTCTCTCTTCTTCTGGGACCTCTGTAATTCAAATGTTTATTCACTCGATGTGTCCAAGAAATCTCTTAATCTCATTTTTAATCTCTCTTTAATCTCATTTTTAAAAATTCCTTTCTTTTCTTGATGTTCAGTTTGTGTGCTTTCCATTACTCAGTATTCCAGATCATTGATACATTCTTTTCATCCTCTAATCTACTGTTGATTCCTTCTAGTGTGTTTTTCATTTCAGTTATTGTATTCTTCAACTATGATTGGTTCTTTTTAATATTTTCTATCTCTTCATTGAAAGTCTTACTGAATTCTAACATTCTTTTCTCCATCCCAGTGAGTATCTTTATGATCATTACTTTAAATTCTTTATCAAGCATATTGCTTACCTCTGTTTCACTTAATTTTTTTTTCTGAGTTTTTGTTGGTGTTGTTCTTTCTTTTGGAGCATATTTCTCTGTCTCCCCATTTTGCTTGACTTTCTGTTTCTCTCTTTTTGGCCAAGTTAAATGCTACCAGTGGAGCTATTTCTAATTTTTGTTTACTCCAGGTACTAGCAATCCATCCTTAATTCTTACATTAAAGGAAAAACCAACTTTTATTAAACACTGTGCGTCTCTTTTAATAAAGGGTCTGGTACATTGGCATCATTCTTTCTCTGGTAAGGGAATATCCATTCCAGGATCTACCTCCTGTTTCCTTCCCTTCTCTTCCCTTTTCCACCACCGTCCTCCCCTCCGGCCCCGAGTCTTATCTTCCCCTCCCCTTCTCTCCTCTTTTCTCCTCTCCTGGCTGTGCAGGCCCATTGCCATCTTTCCTTCTCTTTTTCCTTTCCATCCTTCCCTTTTCCTCTATTTTCTTCTCTCCTCTCTTCCCTCCCCCCCCCCCCCCGCTTCTCTACCCTCCTCTCTCCTCTCCCCATCTCTTCCCCTATTTTTTTAAATAGAACTGGAATTTAAAGAAATGAAAAGAAACACATGTGCTAATTATAGGCTTTTCCTATTGCCTGAGAATGAATGGGAAGATTCAGTTACATTCTGATGGAAAATGTAAGCTCTTTAACTTGATTGTAAACTTCATCCCTGTGTCAAAGATTAACTATGCCCAAGGCACTCATTGTCACATTTTGTCTTATTTGGCCAGGTCATAAGTTAATCGAACATTATGTTAAAAAGTCAATATATGGTTTTATAATTGTACTTAATCATATGCTAATGATTAATGAACTTTTGTGTCATATAAGTTAAAAAATTCATAGCTTCATAGTCACACAACATAATGGGATAAATACCAGGGTGATGAGGTTAATATAGGTTAAGTCAGACTTGCTCTGGTTTGCTTTGTTTAATCCAGAAATAACCTTAAAATGATGGAATTTGTACAATAGTACTTTTTTTTTGTTTGTTTGAGTCACCATTATAAGCTCTCACCTCCCAAACCATCTTTCATTGCAAGAATCCTTTTTTCTCACTACTCTGCACACCCCTGAATCTGGCCCTAGCTCACACCCCTCTCCACTTTCTCAAAATCTCCCACTATGCTCTTTTTTTTTTTCACAGCCTCTTTCTTGTTCATTTCTTTCATCATTTCCCTCTTGCCTGAAAACTGGATTTCCTCCAAGAACTCCCCTTTGAGGAGAAAGCTATGATTTCTTTGAGTACCTTAGGTATCTCAGGACCTGGTGGAGGGGTGACTGTCCTCTTTACTCCCTATTGCTTCATTTTATTTCTTTTTCTCCTTTGGAAACTTTGGATCCTTAAAGTGTGTTTTATAGGACTTCTCCACTTATTTCACATTTTTGTCTCTGTTATGTGCTGGCCTCATTCCTTGATGACTTCAGTACCTGGTTTATTGTCTTTTCCTCTGACCATGCCTTTATCTTTCCTCAGGACTTCCACCATTACATGCATGATCCATCAAAGTTTTCTCAGCTCCACATATATTGTATCCAACTCTCTCTAAACACCAAAAGTGGTGCTTGTCCTGAGCTTGCCTGGGCACCTACATAATATTCAGGGAAATCTCACAACTGGACATTTCAGACTTCAGACTTCAAATTAACACTCTGAGACAACCACCTTACTTCTTTTCCCTCCCTCAATTCTAACACCCCCGCCCCCTAAGCTTTCAGCTGATATGTTCTCCTCGTTCTTCACAGAAGAAATGGATTCAGTTGGACAAGAACAATGTTAACTTTCTATCCTTAACTTACTAGCCCACATGATTTGTAAATACCAGTTCTTCACTTTCTTTTGTAATGAAATGTCCACATTAAGTGCTGGCTTCTGCGTGAGATCAAACTTGCCATGTGCTCTGGATCATGTCTGCTCTTGACTTCTCAAGAACTTTGTTACCCTCCTACAACTGCCTTCTTCAACCTCTCCTATTCCCTTTCCAGACTTCTTTTTCTCATCAGTTCTTCCCTTTCTACTGGCACACTGCCATTATTATACAGATATACCTATCTTCGTTAAAACATTCTTATCACCGCATTTTCCTCCACCTCTTCACTTCTCTGCTCCCTTAGCAGTAATGAATTGGTCTCTGTATGTTCTCATCTCCTATTGTTTCTTCAATCCACTCCCATCAGTTTTCAACCCTACAAGTCCACTGAAGTCATTATTAGATGCCCTCCATCTTTCCAGATCCATGGTTGGTTTTCTGTCCTTGTGTACAACCATATAGACAACTGCTTAGTGGCATGTGACACTGTTGACCATTTCTTCTTTCTGGGAACTTTTGTTTCCTCAGCAATACCACCAGACCAAAATGCTAGGATTTTATCCAGATTCTACTTTTCCATTTGTAGTGTACATCTAAGCTATCAAAATGTTTGGCCAGCTCCAAAAATATATGTTTCATCCTGTCCTACACTATTCTATCTATTTTGGTCTAGCCTATCCCTCATGTCTTATCTCCTCTTGCTATTTTCCACTACTTCTCTGGTGTAATTCCTGTTCATTTCGTGGAAGTAGCAGTTAACCTTCTTATGTGTTTTCCTCCTTCCATTTAGTGCCCTTAGAGCCCACTTGCTATACAGCGAACAGAATGATCTTTTAAAATGCAACTTACATCATATACCTCCTTGGCTTAACTCCCCTGATCCCATGGTTTCAGTCTGGCCTCTCACCCCAGGCCAGTGGTGGTGGTGACACAAACACCTGATGGGTTTGGAAAACCCAGGAACAGAGGAGAACCTATACCCCTGTTTTCAAGGGGAGCTTGGAGAGATGGCAAGATACCAGAATCTCAGGAATTTCCTGGTGCTAGGACAAAAGCCTAGAAATGGTTTTGTGGTGCTGGGACAGAAGAACCTTAGAAGCTTAAATCAGTCTCAGAGAGACATGGAAGCCTAATATTTTCCTTATAGCAAGTAGCGAGGGACCTGCAAACAACGGAGAGGCTGTTTGACTGAGCTAGTTCTCACAGTCAGGAGAGGAAGAATCACAGTGACCAACTTGGACCAGTGACTGGAACAGTGTTTTAGTGTGTGCTGATGTGGGTGGATGACAAAGACCAAGGATCACAACCCCACAGTGTGCACACACAATCATGTTTGGCATTGTGAAAGCTTTTACAGAACACAGATGCTACTCTGGGGACTTGGAAATGTGGGCAAGTCCTTAAGTTGGCTGCAGTTTAGTTTATACCATCTGGTAGAGCAGGGATTTAAAATAGAAATTAAAATCAGTGTAGAATTAAAGTTAAAAACTTAAATCCCATGGGCACAGGGATTTGTTGGATTGTTATCTGTACTTGATGTTTTATAAAGTTCAATGATAATACATATGCATGCAGGTTGAGAGAGAGGACTCTAGTTTTGACGATAGCTGTGTGTACTTTGGCTGGCTCTTTCTAATATCTTTAGGTCTCATTATCCTTATCTGTATAAGAAGGAGATTGAGCTAAATAAATGGTGCCTCTAGACCCCCGTTATCTAATCAATTACTATCAATGATTTATCTTAGAAGAGTGATTTCCCATCTCCCACGCAGAGTATGTGCATGCTCATTAGCCCATTCATGGAAATAAATTTTCCTCCGGGGTGCCTCGTGGCTCAGTTGGTTAAGCCTCCGACTTTGGCTCAGGTCATGATCTCGCAGTTCTTGGATTTGTGCCCCACACCGGACTCTGGGCTGACAGCTCAGAGCCTGGACCCTGCTTCAAATTCTGTGTCTCCCCCTCTCTCTACCCCTCCCCACCTTTCAAAAATAAATAAACATTTTAAAATATATTAAAAAAAACCTCTAATTATAAAGTTTTGCTACTTTCTCATTCTTATTTAAGGGATGTTGATTATATATATGTGCATGCCTGTGTATGTAATTATTGATTCCCTGACCCTTTTTAATAAGTGGCCACTTTAGTAGTCAAGGAAACGAAAAATCAAATGAGTTTGGTGTCAGGACAGTAAGTATGCCAGCAAATGCAATAGAAATGATTCCTGTATCTAAATAATCTTTTGAAAACACCTATTTTGGCTCACCTGTACATTTTAGTCTAGCTTTCAGAATAGATTGTCTCATCAGAAAATGTCGATGTTAACTAGACAAATATTTCACAGATTGGAAACAAATATGTAAATGACGCTCAAAATATAAAATTTGTAATAAAGTCTTATTTTTTAACTAAGCTCAGCACAATATTGGTGTGTCATGCTGAGCATAAATGATACTTTGGATCATTCAGCTTCATTTTTCAGCCTACCTGGGGAAATTATCTTTATAGAAAAATGCATAGTTTGGAATGCTTTTTCATAAAATCAGAGAGACGACATATGAATGAAATCTAACAAGTATTACCTCTTTACCTCTGGTCTTTTTTTATACCCTCATCTTCAGAAGACAGCATAATATTAATAATGCAAAACTCAGTGGAAATACGGATGATATTTTAGGATTTCATTGAGCCTCATTACTGCAAATACGATTTCTCAAAACATACCTACTATCACTTGATTTTTTTTTTCTTGTTCTTAAGTAGCTGGGAAACCACACCAAATGTAAAGTGAAAGCTATGAAGATAGTGAATAAGTATGCTAAATCCTGAATCTTAGTTCTGGTTCTATCATACGCTAGTTGAATGTGTCATTCACTTCTCTGGGCCTTAGTTTCCTCACTATAAGATGAAGGTTCTGGGGGCATTTGGGTGGCTCAGTTGGTTAAGCATCTGACTTTGGCTTAGGCCATGATCTCGCAGTTCATGAGTTTGAGTCCCACGTCAGGCTCTGTGCTGACAGCTCAGAGCCTGGATTCTGCTTCAGATGCTGTGTCTCCCTCTCTCTGCCCCTCCCCTGTTCGTGCTCTGCCTCTCTCTCTCAAACAAAACAGAACAAAACAAAACAAAACAAAACAAAACAAAACATAAAAAAAAAAAGATGAAGGTGCTGGACAGATGGTCTCTAACAGACATTCCAGCTCTAATAATTCATGAAATGACACAACCAGCATTGCTGAACTCCTGTAGGTAGGCCCGTTGATAACTATATTAGATGAGGTTGTGTTTAGTATATTTATTACCAAGTATATAGAGTATCTTGCTGTCTTATGGTCATTGATGCTTCCTTGAAGATTATCAGCTTTCTATGTCTACCAAAAACTCATATTTCTTAAAATGTCAACCTTATTTAAGCTTTTGTATCTAAAATATCTTGAACATTTGTCTGTCAATAAACAAGCTGTGCACAAATCTTGTGCCAGTTATAAGGTGTCCTTGTGGCCTCATCAGTGACAGCAGTGTTCCTGGAATAATTATAGTCTGCAGGAAAGAGACAGGTTTGGAGTTACCGGGCCTAGGTTTGAATCCTGGTTTCAGTCTTTTGCCCACGCCATAAGGTTTTATTCTAACTATTAAGTGAAGCACCAAGAAATACTGGGAAAAAAAATTCTAAAAGGTATTTCTAGATGGAGAGGAAGATTTTTAATAGAAACCAGTGTCACAAATCCCCAAACTCATCACTTGTAAGGAGGATATGAAAAGATTTTTAAAAAAAATGAGAGAAAACATTTGAGAGAAGAGTGGCTTTCAAGAAAGTACTTGGAGTTCTTTGAGTCTCAACCCCACCTCCACAAGCTATTAATAAAATTATTTGGAGCTTTAACATGACCACTTGGATAGCGTGAAGTTCTTCTGAGATTGGGCACAGCAGCCTGGAGTTGTCAGTCACCTGAGAAATCTCACCTCAAGAGAGTGGCTTGCAAAGTGTTGTGAGGGCTGCATGGATGGAAGAGGGGCTATCTTGGGTCCTGCATGGGTTTTTTCTATGGCTCTGATGTGAAAGAGCTGATCTGGAATCATTTTACCATTTTCCTGAGAAGATCTCTGTAAGGAATGATAGGACTGCAGAGGACAGAGTATTTCTGTGGAGCGAACAGCACTGGAGGGCCCAGGGACACCAAGAGGGAAAGTGTGCACCTACTGGGTCTTAGGAGTTGTCAGAGAGGTCATGAAGGTGCACGCTAGAGGTGGACTCAGTTTTCTCATGTGCCAGGTCTTTAGCAGGCAGTCAGCAGAGGACAGGGCCAAGCAGGTGGAAAGTCTCTGTGCCCTTCCCCTCCTCCCGCCCTATATCTGATCAAGAAGAAACCTAGAGGTAGCCATGGTGTAGGTAGATAGGTCACCTGGTAGACAGGAAGAAGGGGGAAGAGCAACCAGGAAAAGAGATCAAGTTTCCCCTTCTGTGCTTCTTGCTTGGGAAGTGATCATATATGATTACTGAATTGTGACTATCAACTGACTACAAGACTTTAATTTCCTTACGGTGACCAACAAAGTCTTGAGTCAGCCTGACTTTTCATCCATTTTTAAAGGAATATTTTAAAGGGCCAGAGAGATACAAAAGTAAAGTTGCATTGTTTATATTTCACAGGTGAGATTGCCCTATTCCCCAATTACCTTTAGATGGAGCCATCTAGGGTGATTTAGGTGACCTGAGAATCTGTTCCTTTATCTCTAAATTAGTGACAATAGTTCTGTCTGTGCAGGGTAAGAGTGATGATGACGGTGAAGTGTTTTACTCTTGATAGGAGTTTGATCAATTCTATCTTCTTTCAAACCATCTTACTTGATTTTAAATTATTTCATGAAATAATAGTTTTGATTACAACCTTCTAGGAAGAAGAAGAGATTTAGAGTAAAAGGCATGTTGAAACTTTATTTTGATGAAAGAGTTTCTTCTCCCATATTCATTGTGCTTTTCAGTTTTCAACAATGCAGGCAGGTAGCATGGCACATTTCCCTTTTTGTTTGGACAGCCCAATGGGAACCAAAGGATTTCCATCTCTCCTTCTCAAAAAAGATGAGAGCATGGAACTAGCTCATCCCCTATGAGAGCTCCTGACCAAAAGCTGTCTATTTTTAATATCCATGGAAGCTATAAGTTTTCTCAGAGGATTCTTAAGAGAAAAGGAAAGAGAAATTCTGCTCTATCAGGGTCTTAAAAACTCTCACCTCCTCCTCTGCTGGCTTTCAGGGTGAACAAAGCAGGTGACACAAAAGCAAACCTTTAACAAAGGCTATAATTAGATGCCAAAGAGACTCAAGTATCCCCATCCCTCTCCTCCACCTCCTTACATGATACAGAGCCACAACAACTCAAATAAAGTGCAACCATTCATTTTGAAGAATAGTTCCTGTTGACTTATCGCTTGTTAACTATGAGGAGCATATATGTAGTTCTCTTTTGAGTTTCCAACTGGGTTATGTGCAGGGATATGAGTAGAGTCCACATCAGAATTTTTAAGGGCTATTGAACTGTTGTTCATTTCACTGGGTAAAGGAGACCTCTGTGAGTCCTCTGTGGTTATTAATGAAAATTCAGCACAAGATGATTCAGAGAATATAGCTGATATTTCTGCTCTTGTCATACTATGCTGGGCAGAGTCCTGCCACCATGAGTCAAAGTGAAGATGACACACAGGACATTTGTATCAGAATCTATAATGACAGGCCTGGGCCCTGTTTAGAGTAGAAGAAAAGTCCCTGCCTTCATTCTCAGCACAGACAGATTTCTGTAGCACAAATGCTGAGGAACTCAGAGAAGCCAGGTTCTGTATGTATGTGTCAAATGTTTCTGGATGGTTTTAATCCAGTACTAAAAACTTTGTTTCATCAGAAATTCAGTAGAATTGAACTTTGTTGGGAAGCCCATTTTGGTGATAACATAGCAAATTTATTTGTCAGTCTTTCTCTTTCTTAATTGAAAACATTTATTGTTGTGATATGAGTATAAAGGTTAATAAGTCAAATAGTATGGAGAAGATTTAGTGAAAACCAGCTGTCCCCTGCCCCACTCTTTCCCACCCCTAAGTTCCACTCCAGAGGGCTAACCATTTCTAAATCAACAGTGCTTTATTCCTCCCCTGGCGTTTATTTCCATGTTTCTAAGGAAAATGCATATGCTTGCTGTTCCCATATTTATCCATTTTATTTTATTATTTTATTTTATTTTTTTAAAGTTTGTTTATGTAATCTCTGTACCCAATGTGGGGCTCAAACTCATGACCACAAGGTCAGGAGCCACATGCTCTACTGAATGAACCACCTGGGTGCTCCTATGTTTGCCTATTTTAGACGTTATCTATTATCTTATCATAGAAGATAAAAATTTGAGGGGTAACTTTTTTTGAGAACTTACATATTATAAGATTTTTTTTTCTTTATGATTTCACACTTAGTTTAGGAGCTTTCTGGGTCTAAAATTCTGGGTTGGAAATCTATTTGAAATTTTAGGTCTGTTGCTCAATTTCCCTCTGCTTTCCATTTTATTTCTTATTTTTTTACTGCAAAATTGCCCCAAATCCCCAACCCTTAGAAACTTATAGGGTCTTTGTCCTTGGTTTTCTGGATCTTCATGGAGATAAGTCTTGGTGTGGGTCTTTTCTCTCTCATTGGACTGGGACTTGTCATGCTCTTTCAATTAGGAAATTATATTTTATAACTTATTTAATAGTTTCATCTCTATTTTCATATGTATTATAACTTGGACCGATAACTTGGGTAGATGTTGATTCTATGTTTAAGGGTGCTAAATTTCTTATTGTTTCCCTACTACTTCCCATTTCTTCTTTCTTTCTTTCTTTCTTTCTTTCTTTCTTTCTTTCTTTCTTTATCTGGTGATGTTTTCTTGGCACTTTTTCTTCTAGTTTTTCTAGTATATAATTCTATTTGTATGATCATTAATTTCTAAGAGTGTTTTGGGTTTCTTTTATATATGATATTTTTCACACTCCATGGGTGAACTCTCATCTTTCTGGAGATGTTCATTAAAGATTTAAGGAGCATTTCTTCTGTTACGTTATATCTGATTCTTCTCAGTTTTTACGTTGATTTGTGTTGGTCTCATTCGTGTCCCTCCCTTGTCTGGTGGCCTGAACTGTCTATTTGTAAGTAAGATCAAGGCATTTAAAAATCCAGTTTGAAGCTGTAAGGATATGGGTAAGTCTTATTGATTGGAGACTTTTCTGACTGTTTGTCAGTACTTGTTGGACTTTTCCATGGACATTTCTCAGCTGGCTGCCATCTCGGAGTCAAGTGGGAGAAAGTGCCTGGAGATCTCACTTTTTATTACTCCCTTAACTTATGCTTCTGTTTTCAGTAAGGCACTTCTCTCCTGCTGTTTTGGTTTTTGTTTGTTTGTTTTCTTCAGTCTAAAGCCCATCTGGCTCAGTATTCCCACAGAATAACTGTACATCTCCTGTTGGGTTGGAGGAGGGTAATCGTGGTGGTAGAATATGCTGGGGGAAGGCGGTATGTGAGCTCTCCTTACGTAGACTTTCCACTAATTCATTTGTGTTGAGCCTCTTGCACTAACTTCACCCTCTGTGTAGCTGACACCTCCAAAATCTGAGTTTTCCCTGGGTTCTGAGTCTCAGACAGATTTTCTTATCTTTGGCTTCTTCCTCTGTAGTTCTTAGAAATCAGCTTTTACAGATGCATCAGGTCCAATGTCATCCCATGTCCCAAAATGTTTTGATCCCTCCCTTTGTCTTTCTTTGCCTTTTTCTCTTAATTTCTGTTTACCTGTGTAGGTTTTAAATGATCATTTTGGCAATTTTTCTGTATTACTTTAGGGGGTTGGGAAAGGAATAATGATTAAAGCATATTTAATCACCCAGGTTTTGCCTCCTTCTTATCTAAGATTTCTTTACCATGGAGTCATTCTGGCCTGGGATTTAGACCTGCTCTGTCACTTACTACTATCTGTTCACTCACTTAGTATTCCCATCCTTAATGTAGACACTACAATGCCTATTTCATTGAATTTGTGGAAGCCCCACCTAACATAATATCTGGAACATCATCTACCCATGGTAGTATGAATATTAACAAGTACTTGTGTTTCGTACTAGTTCTCCACCCTGTTTCTACTCACAAATCACTCTCAAAACACATTGAGGCCCAGGGGCTATAGTCCCATCATATGCATTTGGCAGATATTTTTTTACCCAGATACAGGCACTGTCCTTGCAGTGGGGCTCTAGAGGTAAATAAAACAAAGTCCCTCTCCTTCAGGATTTACATTCTAGGGAGGGAGGAAGACAAATAGATTTATAGGAAAACTAAAGTATGTCAGATGGCAACAAGGACTGTGGGCATAAGTAAAGTAAGGTCAGTGCTAAGGTATGTGTGGAGGGAAGCTGCTATTTAATGTAGAGTAGGCAGGGAGAACCCCACTGAGAATGTGACTTTTAATGCAAACATGACTTAAAGGGGTAGGGAGTAGGCAGTACACATAGGAAGAACCTTCTAAGCAGAGGGATCAGGCCGTATAAAACCCAAGGTGAGATGGGTGAGTGGCTGGCTCAGTTGGTACAGCATGTGCCTCTTGATCTCAGGGTTGTGAGTTCAGGCCCTATGTTGGGCACAGAGCTTACTTAAAAACAAAATAGAACAAAACCCAAGGTGGGAACATGATTGTCAAATTTAAGGAATAGAAAAGGGGTCAGTATGGCCCACGTGGAAGGAAATGAGCTCATACCTGGTAGGATCTTAGATACCTTTGATAAGACTGGTTTTCACCTGACTGTACTTGTGAGCTATTAGAGGGCTTTGATCAGAGGAGTTACATAATACCTTATGGATGGATGGACCTCCTTTCACTGCAATGTGTTATCTTTGTATGATAGTCAGTGGTATCATGTTAGCAGCATCATATCTGTTGGGTCTCTATCTACACATGCTTTCATTGGCTGTGCCTTACTTTCCCAAGACCAGCCTCTTCACCATGTTGATTTTTCCAGGCTCAACCAGAATCAGTTCTAGTTCTTCTCTATGCCCAAGCCTTCCAACTTCTACTTCAACAAATCCCACTCAATAATGTGTTTCAAGTCACCCTTCAATGTTTGCCTGAACTTAGAGCTCAATTTTTGCTTGAGTGTAATAAGACTTTACACTTGCTTTCTTCTCTGCCTCCTGCTTGCTGTAAAGTTTCTGCCCACAGCTTCCCTAACTTAATGAAACCTGTTATTTGATTGTGTTATGTCTGGCAATTCACATTAAACCAATCACTAAGATGAGGTTGTGCTTTGGAATGGAACCAAGGAGTTTCAGTTCCCAGTAATATCCCAAAACAATATGCTCTTACCTCAATGGTTCTGCAAAGACTATCTGGACCCTTGGGAACACTGCTTGGCTACATACCATAGAAAAACAAATGTGTTTGGTGAGATATGCTGCCTATCCAGTCTTGTGTTACATTACTTTAATGTTTTCACTGTCAAAATCAGTGTGGGCCTCCAGGCATTTCTTCTAGCCAAGGCTTTTATGCACAGAGGAGCTACATGGCTAGGTAGAATGGCAGAGGTCATGTGACAGTTCCCTTTGGGAAATCCATGCCATGCTTCACAAAGGCATCATTCATTGAAAAACACTCTTGTTTATAGTTTGGGAACCACTCTATTTTCTTGGGTTCTTCATTGGTCACCCCTTTACTCTTAATTTAATATGAATATTAATGCCATTTTATTAGCCTTAAGTTTTCTGCTGAAGTCAGTACTCCTGGTGGACAAGTCTAGGATTAGCCATAGTAGATATTTCAGGATACAGATAGGCAGTAATTTTTTTCCTAGTCTTAGTCATGACTACAAAACCTTGAAAGAGACTCCGATACTTACCTATAGGATAATAATTTGGGGCTTAGGTAATCACTGGAATCCATAGTTTGGAACTATGTATCAATGCCTCCTATGCGATTGTGTTGACTGCTGGACACATAAAGCTGAACAAGGCACAATCCATGTGCTCAGGGAGTTTATACTCTGGAGGTAGGAACAGACCAATAAATGGGTAGAAGATGTGTCTAGGTTTGCACCAGAGATCTATGTCTTCTCCCATAGTGTAGAGTTGCTGCCAGGAAGTGGGTTCTTGGCCTGAGATTACATTGCCCAGTCCCCTTGAATACAGTTATGACCATATGGGTTTCTCAATCTGAATCCTGTAGGACTATATGGATCAGAAACTCCCCACCTCATTTTAATGGGTCACTAACATTAGCTGTTGCTGTTATTGTAGAAAGAACTACATTTACATTTTTCTCTGGATAGCAAATGGAGTTGCTCTAAATAATTCCATTGGCAATTTTGGGAACACACAGAAACTAACCCAGGCTTGGAAGGTGAGGCAAATCTTTTAAATTTTTTTAATGTTGCTTTATTTTTGAGAGAGCAAGAGACAGAGTGTGAATGAAGGAGGGGCAGAGAGAGACAGAGGCACGGAATCTGAAGCAGGCTCCAGGCTCTGAGCTATCAGCACAGAGCCAGTCATGGGACTCGAGCTCAGGAACTGTGAGATCATTACCTGAGCCAATGTTGGATGCTTAACCAACTGAGCCATTCAGGTGCCCTGAGGAAAATCTTTTAAAATGGCAATTGTGTTGAATGTTGTTGAGTCAGTGGTTTGATTTAGGGTTTGGAATGCAAGGGATTGATCTGGGCTCAGGTTATGGGCTTAGGGTTGTCCAGTTTTAGCTTCCTGGCTCCTGAGAGGTGAATGTGCATTTAATTTCATTTGGTAGATATTTTGTCCCTAAATAATGAGTCCCTGGAATTTCAGAGTCATTTGGCAGTTTTTGACCGACCACAGCTCAAATTCTGTTAGGTGAAATAAATAGTAGTTAATGTTCATTGTAAGGTAAGTTCTGAATTTTCAGTGCTCTAAATACCATCCAGTTGTCTACCTCCTTGACATTTCCGTTTGAATGTCTAATAGACGTTTCAAATGTACAATGGCCAAACAGAAATTTTAGGTTTTGCCACCCTCAAAACCTCTGTTCCCCATCTCAGAAGACCTCAAGAACACGTTGCTCAGGAACGTCTATCCACAACACCTATGGGGTCATTCTATAGGTCTTTATTTATTTATTCTTACATTTAATCCCTCAGCAAGAACTTTAAGCTCTACTTCCAAAATAAATCCTTCTTCTGTCGACTCCTTTCTTCTCCATTGGTGTCACCTGCTCCAGGCCACACCATCCCCACTTTCCTGGACCACTGTAAGGACCCGCGAGTCTGTCTCCCTGAAAACTGTGTTGCTCTTCTGTCCTCCATTTTCCACACAGCATCAGCATAGCTTTTTGCACCTTAGGTCAGATCACTTCACTTTCCTACTGCATTCTATACCGTGGTCTATGAGGCCCTGCACTTTTGGACTCTGTCATTTGTTCATTAGGACCCAGTTATGCTGGTTTGCTCTGTTTCTCAATACAGCAAGCTTGTCACCACCTTCGGCCTTTTGCACCAACCCTTCACTCTGCCTGTAGTGCTTCTTCTCCATATCTTTTCACCCTGGCTCCTCCGTGTTGCTTGGATCTCAGCTCAGAAGTCACCTCCACCTCTTTGGTGTTACCTTCCTTACCATGTTCTGTGACTTAATGGGTCTCCAGTATTTATCTCTGTTTGAACTATCTTGTTCGTTGATTTCGTTACTTGTGTTTTATTTACCTAACTCAGGGCTTCTCAACCTCAGCACTATTAACATTGTGGGACAGATGATACTTTATCGGAGGGAATTCTGTGCGCTGGAAGATGTTGAGTAGCATCCCTGGCTTTAACCCACTAGCTGCCATTAGCATCCTCACATCCTAACCGCAGTTATGACAAGTGAAAATGAACATCTCCAATCATTGTCAAACGCCCCCTGGGAAAAATTCTACTCTCCTTTCTTGTTGAGAACCACTTGTATATCCCATGGTGCAGCTAGGTTTATAGTATAGCTGCTCTTTCCCAGGGCTCTGGGAGGGGTCCCACAGTGTGTTCATATGGGGAGTGTGTGTATAATTTTCCAAAGTTGAGATACCTGAACTATAATTAGTTAAGGGTACAGTCTCTTTCCACCCTATATTTTCCTCCATTTACGTTGTGTTCGAGTGGCCGTATATATGTCGGAGATTTAGCTAAATTGGTTTTAGTTAAGTGTAGAGGGATGTGTGAATGTGATAACTTCCTTGAGTATGAAGTTATTTCTGGTTGTCCTGCTGTAGGAGAGGCTTCCAGCAGTACGTCCACTGCCCGTTGTGCCGGCTTGCCTGGAACAGGCACACAAGGGTAAAGGGTCAGACATCACACCCTGATATGAACATGTCCTGTGGCACCTAGTATGAGGAGTTGAACGTATGAAGAGAGATGCTACTTCGTGGACAATTATGACGTTAAATATGTAAAATTCTAAAAGGAAGATTTGCTTCTTATCGGCTTTCAAGATGAGTACTCTCCCCTGTCAGGAGTATGGCCAGTTTCTTCTTTTGGTGGTACTCACACAATAGAGAAATTTTCAGGATTCCTTCTGTTCACAGTGAGCATATCTGTGGCAGAGTTATCTCTCACAGCTCATATGTGAAAGAAACGTGAGAAAGGTTTTCCCCAAATTGACAAAAAGGCTAAAAATGTCATTCCGCTATCAGGTTATGGAGCTGAAATAAACTTTGGCTGTACTATCAATAACAAATACAAATTTTTTCAACCACGCTAGAGGAAAGACTAGATTATCTTCCTATTCTGTTTAAAGGAGAAGATACTTAAAAGTCATATGAGAGATAAAGAGTATGCAGTCGTTGGGGGGGGGCGCTCAGTCCATTAACTGTCTGACTCTTGATTTCAGCTCAGGTCACGATCTCACGGTTTGTGGGATCAAGCCGTGTGTTGGGCTCTGTGCTGACAGTGCAGAGCCTGCTTGGGATTCTTTCTCTCTCTCTCTTTTTTTTCTCTTTCCCTTAAAATACATAAATAAACAATAAAAAAAGAGTACACAGTCAAACTCTAAGGAAAAAATAATCTGGTATGCATTTAAGTAGGTAATTAACTAAAATGTTATACTCTCTTTCAAAAAATGTTATGTATTTTTCAATATTTGTGGTATTTCCTAGGTCTTAAAAATAGAAAATTTGTTTCTTTCTAAATTAATATTCACGTTTGCACCTACTTTTATGTTAATAACTTCTGGTATTCCTATTTGAAAGAGATCTCCCAAATTGGATAAGCTGGAGGCCCACACAACCTGAACCAAGCACAGGCCTAACCCTTCCAGAAAGCAGGTGATTTGGGATTAGGGGCTTTGCTTGCCTTGTTTACTAATGTATTCCTGGTGTGTAGGAAGGATACATTGCTCATAGCAGACTCAACACACAAGTACATGACAGCTGTTGGGCATTTTTGCAGGCAGTATTGAGTCTTTCCAAGAAACCTGGAATTCTCTTGGCTAGCATGTATGTTAGGTGGTCTATACCTTGAGTTGAGTGGGGTGAAGTCTGGCAACTTTCATAGGGTCTGTCAGAAGGAATACTGGGAACAGTAATACTGCATTTGTGCTCCTTCTCCTCTTTCTTCTTCTTTCTTCAGAAACATAGCTTTGCAAATGTAAGATTTCCTCTTTATATTTTTGGGAGTTGGTCTATTGTCTGATCATATTTTTTCAACTGAAATCTAAAAACCATATTCAGCCTCTCTAAGCCATGGTTTCCTCAATGGCCAAGTACAGATTTAAAAGTATCTACTGTATATGGATTTTTAGGGGATTAAGTAGGACAAAGTATGCAAAGGCCTCAGTACTGTGGCTGGTATATTGTATAAGTAGTGATTAAATCATAGCCACTATTATTTTGATGTTATCCATGGAGGACTTGTCTCCATAAAGTCATAGTAATTGATGGTATTGGTACAAAGTATATTTTTATATTTCCACATGCTCATCAAAGCCCTACTATAAGATTAATCACTATAAGGTGGTGAGGTATTCATGTTAAAGTTCCATAGACATCGAGGAACGTAATCACAGCTTCTATTTAAGGTCTCAAGCTAGAGTAAGAGACTCTCAGCATCATGAATCTTCTAAAGTAGGCATACTGATGTGTGACTCATTAGTATCTTCAAGAGCAATGCTTAGAACTCTGAATTAGCTAGAGTTTCATTGTATATATTGAAATTAATAGTAGTACTTGAAAATAGATTTAACATATTGTCCAGCTTTCTCTTTACTTGGGCCCCATTTTTGTCAGAATATTTTGTATTGGGCATTACACAGGCAGACAATGAGATTCTTTCAGAAACAATGATTTATTGAATCCAAAGCCACAAGGTGAAATCCACCTCACATTCATACAACAAAGAATGACAGAACCTAAAATAGAGTAGAAACACTAGAATCAAACTCTGGTGTTTTAAATGAACAGCCCCCCCCACCCCACCCCCCACTGCCCTCTGATTTCCTTTTAGGTTCAAATACTTGAGAAATGACCTTGAAAACTACAGTGTCCAATATACATCAAATCACTGCCATGAAGACAAAGTTAAAAACATAATGATTTGTTAGAAATTAAGGAGCTAAAGCTTTGATGTTACAGCTTTAATTTTTTTTTCCAGCAAGATATTGAACATCAAACAACGTATCATTCCAGAATGTCAGGTTTCTACTTTTTACTTTTTTGGTGGAAATTTGAGTCTTCAGACTCTAACATGGAAAGGTTATGTGGCAGAAAGTTGGCCTTTCTGAATTTTGCTGTTGATTGGGTCAAGTAGAATTTAATCCTGTATTGCTGCTGATGCCCTGAGACAAGGGAATGTTTTGCAATTTAATGTGAAATTCGTTAATTAACTCTGCAAATGTTTACTGTATACCTAGCTAATGTCAGATACTGTAATGGGTGCTACAGATTCAACTTCAAAACCCGATTTACCCACTAGGGAGCCCACCATCTAGAAGACACTAGAGTATACGAGCAGGTCTTTGCAGCCCTGTAAGTTGGAGTCACAGTACCACTGGGTGTAAACGACAGAGTGGTTAGTAAAGGCATGGAAAAGAGATGTGTAGGGTGAGTCTTCACAGGGGATTTGGTGTTTTTCAGGTGTCTGGGGAATGAGATGGGGGAAAGGGAGAGGCTTGGAGAAGGAGAAATTAAGAGGTGAAGCAAGACTGTAGAGGTGTCTGCTATCCATCCTGGTGCCAGGAGCACCTGAGAGGTTTTCAAGTACCAGAGGCACATGACAATATTTGTAATAAAGAAAGATACTGTGGCCATGGGGTGAGAGCAGGGAAACGCGGCAAGTGCAACCAAGTTGGAATGTTGAGCTCCAGCTGGATCATGGAGTCAGCGTTTGCACAAGTGTTCATCATCTGAAAACAGAAACATCATCTGAAAACACAAACCAATGATGAAAAACGAACCTCTGTAAATTAAAATTGAGTGATCATTTGCATTTCAAAGCTGTCACCTTCTTGATTTAATTCAGGAATGACTTTTCAGTCGCTGAACGAGAATTTGATCACTCACATTTTTAAAAACCTGTTTCTCTTTCTATCTCTTTTTCTTAAAGTTGGGTACATCTAGGTTAATAAACTATAAGCAAGGGTTTTGGAAGGAGCCCCGAGGGAAAAATCTAGGAAGGGTTCTTTGGGATGACTATATTTATTTCCGTTATTCTGCAATTACTCTACTTTAACCTTCAGGGTAATCATTGATTGCTTTCCTCATTAGCAATTCCCCTGCTTGAACTCTCGAGGGAAAACGCCCAACTCAGAGACCAGCTCCTTTACTTGTATATTGCACTTTACTTGGGTTTTACTCAAGTTTTCCATTTCCCTTGTTTCTTGGCCTTCCTGACACAATCCTAATAAGGCAAAGACAAGAGACAGAGAAACCGAAAGCCATCAGGTGTGTTATCATCCATCAGCACCATGGACATGTCCTCCAGCTGGTTCATTTCTCCTAGGAGATACCGTGAGAGCAGGAGAGAGTGAAAGAGGTTCAGACTTATAGGAAGTACAGATTTGAATGGCAAGCGAAACAAATTTACTCTCTGTACAGTAACTATAATACCAGAGGGGCCAATCCATCAAAAACGAGTTTGTTAGGGAGGTGAAGGCCAACTAGGCAATTTTCCTGGGAGATGGAACTATGAGTCTGGCGAGGAAGCTTGGCAATTGAAGCAAAATGTACCAGACTTGGAACTGAAATGGCAGACATTCACTCCCGAGGACTATGCACCACTGCCTGCTGTTCCTGGGAGTCTTTGCAGAGCCTGCCACCCTCTGTGGCCCCACACCTTTGGCTATCGATGCCATTTCGTGGAACATGGCTCTTCTTCCGGATCACTGTGGCTGCCCTGAGGAGAGGGAGGCAGCAGAATTTTCCCCTCTGCTCCCCCTCTCTTCTCTACCATCTTCCAGGTCCACTCCTCAGCACCTGTCTATAGGCCTCTGGCTAAAGGCCTCTTGATGGCTCTTTAACTGGTCTTGTACCCTTTGCCATGGGCATATGTCTCCATTATCCTTCCATCAAAACTTGCCACTGCATTTTGAGTCAGGGTTCCTAGAAGGAGAGCCAGGGACTCAGATGCATGCCTTATACTGAGGGAGGGCTCTCAGGAGAAGTGGAATGAGGAAGCAGGATAGTATGTGGGAAAACCCTGATAGATGTGGTCTTGGCTTGGACGCTCTGGGGCATGACCTGCGCCATAGGCTCACTTAGCCTTGAGGTATGTGAGGTGGCTGTTTGTACCATGTATCAGTCAGTGACTGACTATGGCTGCCCACTGCCCCCACCCCCGCCCCCCGGGGTGAGAGCTGCCTAACGTTTCAGGCAAGGCCTACTGCAGTAGGGGCAGTCTGCAGGAGGGGCAGCTGTGAGCCATTAGCAGCCAACACTCCAAGCATCTGGAGGATAGATTCACCTGGAGGATAGGTTAAGCTGGGTGCTCTGCTTGATAGGGGTCAGGGCAGAACACCAACTGCATCAACTACACATGCTCTCTGCTCTTAGGCCAAGGTTTTATATTAACCTCCAAAAAATGATGAATGCCTACCACCTTTTCTCTCCCAGGAGTGTTTGCACTGCGTCCTAGGCTGGAGGAAGAGCCACGTTGGTGGAGCTAGCTCTAGGCATTGCGCATGACTGGTGTAGAGAATGCTTTTAGGGAGCGGTTGGGACTGTTCTGGTGCCTCCTTTGTTGTCATATTCACATAACATAACTGTGGTCCCAGCAGCAAGTCTGGTGGCTCTGTTGACTGCAGCTATTTCCTGGCAAACATCAGTGCAGCGTGATTTGATTTGTGCTTTGTGTATATTTTGAGAGAGCTGATCCTCCAACCCTCCAGTGTGCACAAATCCATTACTGACATGCTGAGTTACACCAAACATGGGTTTCCTGAAGCTAGTCTCTGTGATTCTGGAATCACAGTAGAGATGGCTACTAGAGTTATGCAGTTGCCTCAACAGTGGAAGTGCAGATTTGATTTTATGCTCCCCCCCATTGGAGAAGATGCTAGTGAGATGGCAGAACTTAAGTGAAGTCTCTCACTGAGTTTTTGGTAAGCTCTTAAGCCTTGGTGTGATGCCACTTGATGCACGATCAAGCCTGGTCATTTTTGTTGATGAGGTTGTAAAACGATTCTGACATTGCAAAGTAGCTCAGAAAATACAAGAGAGGGTTGATCACCTCTGAAGTAAATTCTGGTGGCATTGACAATTCATCTGTGTGGATATGATGCCTCAAGCTGCATATCTATCCTTCTCTTATATATTTAGAATGCTTGAAAGTTCTCTTCAAAATTCTCAAGCGATTACATTGTATGATGTAATTCCTAGTTATTATGTCTCCATGGAGAGATAGTAAATGAAGTCTTAGAATACTAATGTTGCTCTTCCCCAAATACAGACTAAAATTTCTCATCATTTGGATTGATTTCATTGGCCTGGCTTGTTTACCAAGATAAAAGGGAAACATTTTAGTTACATATTTGAGAAAATACATCATAGCTTCATAATATCACTAGGACAATTACTTGTCTCCTCTGTCCCTTACGAGACCAAATTAGCATGGAGGAAATGGGTCTCTTGTATTAAAATTTATTTCAAAGTCACTGCTGAAGGCAACTATTGGAGATGGTACACTCAGAGGAAGTGGTATTACCAGTGTTCTGCTAAGATGGGATCAAGTCAAATGTGTCAGGAAAGCAATTAGTATGATTTTTCTTTCTTTAGGCAGTTGGATCAAGGTCAGGAAGAAACCTCTGTTTGTTTGAAATTCTTACATTCTTTCTTTATTTTGGACTTTGGATGCTAAGCATTCACTTGCACAATTTTCTCCCCAAACAACATAAATCGACTAGATACTGGCAAAGTATTGTCACAACACCTAGAAATTATGAGTTTTTTCTCCTCTTTTTGTTTAAAAGCTATAAAAGGTGTGCATTTGCTCATTGAAAAAAAATTCAAGCAGAACAGAGCTAATATGATAGAAAGTGGAAGTTCTTTCTCCATTCTCTGGCTACCCTTCCCATTCACCGGGATAATCACTAGTATCAGTTCAGTGTATATCCTAAGTGTAGAATATATAATGTACTATATATTATACCATATGTTGTGACTGGGCCAGTCCTTGTGGTTCTTATTATGATTGCAAGACACTCTCAGCAACAACCACCAGGAAACCTTGGGGGATAAAATGTCTATTACTCAAAGGTCCTCAAAATCACATGGGACACCTGGGGGGCCATACAGCAGGGTCGTGGAGGGAACTCATGGAGCTGGGTTTCTGCTTTTATTGGAGTTGAGGGTGGGGGTTAGCGTTTCAAGGGTTCACTCTTTATTGGTGAATTTAAAAGAGGAGCAGGAATTTGAAGTGTGCGAAGAGGAAAAAAAGAAGCAGCCTAAATGGCCAGTTATGGAAATCTACCAATATTGCTAAAGGAAAGGGGCTGAGCAGGTGGGGAGGAGACCTGGCTCTTGATCTAGTCCTGTGGCTGGCATTGTGCTTATTCCAGACAGCCCTCTTTGAAGTGGTTGCCTCTTTGAAATGGATGCCTTGAATATCAAAGCTTAAGTCAGGCACCTGCATTATAAAAAAGAGAAACCAACTGTTACTGTTAACCAACAGGTTATACAACAATAATGTATGGTGTATAATATATATAATATATGAATAGAATAACTATATACACACTAAATTTTATGTATAAAGTCATGTATTTTACACACTCTTGTACCATTTGCTTTTTTCCATTCAAGAACTCCTTAGACAAATGACAAACTGGGAAAAATACTTATGGTTTAGTCACAGAAAATGTGTTAATATCCCTAAACATATTACTCTTCTAAAACTCGGGAAGAAAATACTCCACCACCATTTAGAAAAATGAGCAAGGAATATAAACTGAAGTTCCATAGAAAAAGAAGTGTTACTAACCATTAAATATGGAAATAGGCTCAACCTCATTCATTCTAAAGTGGATAAAAATATAAATTTACACTGTGACACTATTTCTCACTTATCAGGTGGACCAAATTCTACAAGTTTGACATATCCTCTGTTGGTAAGCAAGTGAGAAACAGGCATGTTCACACATTGCCGATGGGAATAAAACAATAGACAATCTTATGGAGAGCAGTTTGGCAACATCTAGTAAAAGTGCATATGCATTTACCCTTTGACTCTGCATTCATATCTATGAAATGTCACTTCAGTGTTTTGGAAGATACACTGGGAAAAAATACAAATTTATATCTGAGAAAAGGATTTATCGTAACAATAGTCATGAGCAAAAAACTGAAAATGATATAAAATTTTTATCAAAAAAGGAGTGGTTGAATAAGCGCACAATGCAGCTGTAAAGGGGAATGAGTAATATCTTCATGTACTGATATATTTGGTGTACATATATATGGACATATGGATCCGTGATACAAATTATGGGCATACCAAAACTATGCATATAAGTATATTGCTTTTTTTTAGGAGTCTCTATGCCCAATATGGGGCTCAAACTCACAACCCCAAGATCCAGAGTCGCATGCTCTATCAACTGAGCCAGCCATGCACCCCTAGAGTATATTGCTTTTAATTTTAGGAATCTTAGGAATATATATATATATATACACACACCAAAACCCATGCCAATGGCAGTCACCTATTTGAGGAGAGGACTTCATATTATGGACTTCATATTTTTTCCTTTAAAATTCATATATTGAAATCCTAACCCTTAATGTGATGCTATTAGAAAGTGGACCTTTGAGAGGTGCTTAGGTCATGAGGTGGAGCCTTCATGAATAGGATTAGTGCCCTTATAAAAGAGACCCCAGAGAGCTTCCCTCCAACCACGTGAAGATACTGCGAGAAGATGACCACCTTGAACCAGGAAAAGAGCCCCCGCTAGACACCAATGCTGGAGGCACCTTGATCTTGGGCTTCCAGCCAAGTGTGAGAAATAAATGTTTGTTGTTTAAGCCACCAGTTTGTGGTATTTTTGTTATAGCGTCTGAACGGACTAAGACAGAAGAGAATAGAGAGGACCGTGGAAGAAAACTAGACTTCTCGGAATGTATCTTTTTATTTTTTAAATAGTTTTGACTGTGGGAGCATGAGAATGTTTTACATAATTACAAATAAAAATTAATTAAAAATTCAAAAGGCCATCCTTAAAATAGAGGAAGAAAGGTAGAAAGAAAGAAATTTTGTTGTTTTGAAACAAATAGATACAATGGCAAAACAAATATATAATTATAGTAATGTCATTAGCACCCAACAATTTTGTCATAAGAAAAAAGATTCTCTCTGTAAAAAATTTTTTTAATTAAAAAAATTTAAAAGGGGTGGCTGAGGGTTCAGTCAGTTAAGCATCTGATTCTTGATTTCGGCTCAGGTCATGACTTTAGGGTAAGGGGATCAAACCCTGAGTCGGGCTCTGCTTAAGATTCTCTCTCTCTCTCTCTCTCTCTCTCCCCCTCTCTCTCTCCCTCTGCCTCTCCCCCACTCTCTTTCTCTCAAAAATAAAAAAAGATACAATCATAAAATTAAAAGTATCACTATGAACTCATGATTTATTTTTCTTTGTCAATGTGTACGTTTCCAGAGAAAAGAAACAGAAGTTGTGAACAACTCAGTTTTCTTAGACTCCGTTTGTAAGAACTACATCATACTGAAGCTAACTAGAACAACTTGAGAATGTATAATTGATGGTCTGAGGACAGAAAATGCATAAAATATACCAAGAACATCTTGTTACATTAAAAAGTAAGGAAGGGGCCCCTGGGCGGCTCAGTTGATTAAGTGTCTGACTTTGGCTCAGCTCATGATCTTGCGGCTTGTGCGTCGGGCTCTGTGCTGACAGCTCAGAGCCTGGAGCCTGCTTCGGATTCTGTGCTTCCCTTTCTCTCTGCCCCTCCCCTACTTGTGCTCTATCTCTCTCTGTCTCTCAAAAATAAATAAACGTTAAAAAAATTTTTTTTAAAAAGTAAGGAAGATATCGAGGACTGCTGGGGATTGTGTTACAGGAGAGAAACCGTCTTAAAAGGATGCATTTTAGTCAAAGTGGGGCAGTGTGTATACCAAAAAGAACAATGATGACAATGGATTGAAATAAGATTCACCTCGATGGATTGATATGCAATGGATTCAAGTAGGTTAAAAGTCTAGGGCATCATATTGTGCTATCACTACTTCCCCACCACAAAGCCTTATTGGTCATCATTGGAGTTTGCTAAGGCAACAACCCATTTTTCTGAAAGCTGGTATGTAAAGGAATAAGTCAAGTATTCATTGGCTGGTCCTGAAATACGGTATTTCAGGGGATTCAAATAGTTGATAAAAGAAAGGTTTTTGTTTTATTTTGTTTTGTTTTGAGAAGAATTTCATTCAACGTGTGAGACAGGAATAATAAAGTTGAAATGTCACTCTTTGGAATCTCCATTAAAAGGAATGACCAGAAGCAAGGAGGTTAATTCAGACGCCAGAGAATGGCCAGATAGAACCAAATAAGAGCCAAAGACAGCAGAACCTGATATTCTGAAAGGGGAAAAAAAAAATCGGGGGTTTTGAACTTCTGGGTCCAGGTAATGTGGGATAAAAGTACTTTATTGTGTGTTTCTTACTAGCAACAATGAGTAGCCCTGGACTAAAATGAATAAAACAGCTATCAGAAGACTCTGGAAGGTAGAAAAAGTAGCCATATTGGGTAAAAATCTCTAGACCCACAGAATGACCTGGCAGTGTGTTCTTGGAACTGTTTTCTTTTGCTTCCCACTTATCTCTCCCTGAGTGCTAGAAAAGCCTGAAAACCAGAACTGCTATTGGGAGAAGACATTAAGAGCCCTAGGATGAGCCCATTCTTTCTAGTGAGATGACCAAGAGAAATATCTATGGAACAGAACCTTTTTGACTTTCTCCACCCTGCTTGAGGTGAAGCACAGCAAAGTAGTGATGCCTTGTCCCCCCCATCCCAAGTTTCAGCTTTGGATCCTACTGGGCAGAGTCCTGTGGACTCTCCCCACCCTGCTGCCAGGAGCCCCAAAGGTGTGTTCCTCCCCCTCCCCATGGGCATGGTGGACCCTGTAAGACAAAGCCCAGTTGACTCCACCCTATACCAGCACCTCCCCCTACCTCCCCCCACCACATTCCACTCAACTTTAATAATTTGTCTTTCGTCATGTGAAACATGAAAATTATTCTAAAAGTCAGAGGTATACAAAACAGAATGTTCAGAGAATATTACCCCACTTCTATTGTATCCTATTTCCATTCTCCCATTTTTCCACCCTGTTTTTACTCAAGTCACCAGTCACATTAGTTTCTGGTTTATTCTTTCACAAATGAGCAAATATGTGTATATTTTCTTGTTTTCCTTTCTTGTGGTTTTTGAAGTCTTTTTGAGTAGAATAGAAGCACGCCAATTCAATGGAATTGGCTGTTGATTGGTTAACTGGAAAAGAAAAGAAAAACAATGTTCAGAGACAACAGATATCATATTTGATTAGACACATTGTATTCTAACAATATACCCACAGGAATACATTTACAACTTTTGGTGTAGGGACAAGGCCTTTTTATGAGCATACCTCAACTATTTGGAGTTCCAAATTACTTATTTTTTACATAAAGCACTATGATCTGTAAGGTCAATAGAGAGAGAGGTCCATTTGAGAAGTACTCAAAAGTTCACATTCTTGGTTCAATTTATCAAGCTCACAATTCCCCGCCTTTTCACCAATTTACACTTTCATTTTATTATTGGCTTATGTTTTTATTTTGGTTCAGTTTTGGGGGAAGACTTTTTCTGGGTTCCTGACCTGAAGGCTTATAACTTAGGCTGGGCTCCCCGGCCGCAGAGCGTGAGGTGGCAATTCTTGTAAAGCTAGTTTGTTACAGAAATGTTCACAAGAGCCTGCAGGGAGCGAGGTAGCAGGGAGGGAATGGGAGAGGTCTAAGTTCACCCAGCCTGATTCTCTGGGGAGCTCTGTAGCATAAATCAAGCAGGAATTGCACCATGGTCTGTCCTAACTTGTGACAAGGACGCAGGAACTTTGTGTCCCAACGTTACAGTGTAGTCCCTCCTTCTCTGTGGTTTCGCTTTCCAAGATTTCAGGTACCTGTGGTCAACCTTGGTTTAGAGGCAGATGATCATCCTCTGACAAACGATCAGAAGGTTAATAGAAGCCTAACGCTATGTCACAATGCGTACGTCATTTACCTCACTGCATCTTATCAGGTAGGCATTTGATCATCTCACATCGTCACAAGAAGAAGGGTGAGTACAGTACAATAAGACATTTTGAGTGAGAGAGACCATATTCACATAACTTTTATTATAGTATATTATTATGATTATTCTGAGTTATTGTGAATCTCCTACTGTGCCTAATTTACAAATTAAACCTTATCATAGGTGTGTACATATAGAAATAATATGTTATGTGTAGGGTTCAGTACTAACCATGGCTTTAGGCATTCACTGGGGGTCTTGGAACGCATACCCCACAAATAAGGGAGGATTACTATAGTCAGCCATTGGCTCCAATGGAGCCAGTGGGAGCTGGGACATACCTTCAGGCACCCGTGGGTGGGGAAAGCATCTAAGGGGAGCCCACTGCAGACCCGTGCAGGGGTAGGTCATTAGCAGGAGCACATGCCACAGCTGATAGAGGGTCCCTGAGGATCTGGGCAGGGAACCCACAGACTCTGCTGCAGTTAGTTTATGCATTCCAGTCCTTGAACAATAAAGGCATTTAAAACTCTCCCCTGGCTGAGAACTGCTGGGATAAATAAAATATATTATTTAAAGAAAAACACTATGAGATTTTTCTGTTTATTTTTAACTGCCTCCCTTAGGTTTTGAAATTTGGTATTTTCATTTTTGTTACATTCTGAATGCTTCAGCACTTCCTGTAAGACAGACATTCGGTGAAATGCTTTATCTCCGTGATCTCATGTAACCCTCATAGTAGGTCTCCAGGTAAATACTATCCTCATTTGCATTCTTCATTTGAGAACACTGAGGCAGGCAGGGTGTTGGAGCCTGGATCCGATGAATTCAGGCATTCTGATTTCAGAGTCTTCCTCTCTCTCAACCTTGACCGCAGGACTTGCCCTCAGGTTCTCTGTGCAGGTGTTGTCTTAGTCCAATCTTAATGCCTGTGTTTTGGGTTCTCTTTGTGGGGACTTGTCATCAGCTTGATTGCATCCGTTTGAGAAATCTCTTTGAGAAATCTTTGTTTTGGTTTGCTGGTGAAGCCCTCTCTAACTCAGCTTTAATTGAGTCTCTGTTGTGTTTTACTTCAGTCACATCAGTGGGATATTGATTTCAAAGAGAGGTGAAAGCTTGTGATCTGTCAGCTCTCCAGAACTGGAAGTTACCCTATTTTTTCCCCCCAAAATATCTGAATTAAGTGCTGTCTTTAGGTTTTGGTGGGACTGGACATTATGCAGAAGACTTTCTCCTTGTGTGCTGTTTTGAAACCTATTTTCACCAAACTTTTTATTCGATTCCCGAAAGGTTTACATTTGATTGCTAATTTCTTATTATTGGTCCCAACTTCCAAAAGTCTGTAGTCTGGTTTCTGTCTTGTCAACACTCATCTCAAAACCAAAACTCATCTCTGAAGTAATTAGGAATCTAGAAAACAACTTTTATGCCCTAATTGGACACATTCTAGAAAGCAGCACGTTATGGAAAGTGGCAAATCTTTCTGCATTGTGAAGAACAAGCCCTTAACTTAATTGTTTACAAATCTTTTGGTCAATCAAGATTATCCCTGTTAGTGCTGTTGCTGTTGTTTAACAACAGAGATAGTGACAGTGACTCCTACTTACAAAACACAAACTAAATATGACAGAAAAGAATCTCTTTCTTTGCCTATATCTGCACTTTTCTACTTTAACAGGTTTACTTGATCATTAATCCATTACATTTTT
Organism: Panthera uncia; assembly: GCF_023721935.1. Classification (NCBI taxonomy): domain Eukaryota; kingdom Metazoa; phylum Chordata; class Mammalia; order Carnivora; family Felidae; genus Panthera; species Panthera uncia. Next base: position 141,735,788 of record NW_026057577.1, read on the forward strand.
TTTTCAATCTCCAATCTTGTTATGAATTTTTAAGCACTATGCATTCCCAAAAGTATTGGCCTAAATTTATATTGCCCATCTTTTCCCATGGGGACAGCTTTCATATAAAAGAAGATCTTGTCCTTTATCCTGCCATCATTTTGTGGCAATACTTGATTTTATGAAGTGCTCTATTGCTGTTAGATTTGGCTAAAAAGATTTTGATAAATAAAGAGGATTTCTCGGGGCGCCTGGGTGGCTCAGTCGCTTAAGCCCCCGACTTCGGCTCAGGTCATGATCTCGGGTTGGTTTGTGAGTTGGAGCCCCACATCGGGCTCTATGCTGACAGCTCAGAGCCTGGAGCCTGCTTCGGATTCTGTGCCTCCCTCTCTCTCTTCCCCTCCCTTGCTTGCTCTCTGTCTCTGTCTCTCTCTCTCTTGAAAATAAATAAACATTAAAAATATTCTTTTAAATAAAAAAAAATCAAGAGAATTTCTCTTAAGCTCTTAAATGATTTAGAGACTTATATTTTTGCCTCCCCCCCCAAATGTCCTTGGTGTGAAAATAATCCAAATCTAGACTAAACTTAATCAGGACCTCAGCAAAGAATGGGTACATCACTATTCTTTACTAAAGAATTCTTTACTTCTTTGTTCTGACTTTAGGGCATTTGATAGCAATTTCCTTCTACTGTACATTTTTCTTCTGCAATATTAATAGCTACAGCAGGTTGCCGTCTTCCCACTGCAGGGACTTGGCACCAAAAAGAGCTGTGATGGCAGATGTACTCTCTCTTCTCCCCACATAGAGTTATTCTACTTTTTCACGGAAAAAGTTCTAGGATTCAAAATTAAAGAAGTAATGAGTTTTGAAGAACAAAGCTCATATCAGCTGCTTAACATCAACTCACCATTCTTTTTTTTTTTATGGTTATTTATTTATTTATTTAGAGAGCAAGCAAGCAGGGGAGGGGCAGAGAGAGAGAGGGAGAGAGAGAATCCCAAGCAGCTTCTGCACTGTCAGCACAGAGCCCGACGGGGGACCCAAACCCATGAATCATGAGATCATGATCTGAGACGAAATCAAGAGTCGGACACTTAACCGACTGACCCATCAACTCACCATTCTTTATAAGACTAATGGAAAAGGATCAACACTCCATTTAATACTGCTCATAATAAATAGTCATGTTGCTTTCCATTTGGATAGCACATTTTGGACAACGTGAACAGGGGAAGAATGCTGTTCCTGCTTTGCTCTTTGGTGCTTAAGCCTTCTGTGTAACGTTGTCACTGGCCCTTTACAAGCCGGGTGCATCAGTCAGAAGTCTGCAAGGAACAGAATTCTGCTCAAGATTGATCAACTGGAGAGACGCTAATGACAAGTGTAGGGCCCTGGCAAGGTTGAGAAAACCAGAAGAGGATGTTGGGGCACCCAGGGTTAGCAGAGTGGGAATCATGAAGGACAAATGGAGGGAAGAATGTTCCTGAAGTCCTAAGAGAACTAGAGCAGTGGTGAAGCCTTCGTGATGGGGTTTTGGGGTGATGGTGGGTGTTCAGAGCCAATGGCCAAAAAAGAATTCTTGAAGACATCTTTGGTGCAGAAAAGGTGATTTTATGAAAGCACAGGGACAGGACCTGTGGGCAGAAAGAGCTGCCCTGGGATTGTGAAGAGTGACTGATTATATATCTTCAGGTTGGGAGGGGGTTAGGGACAGCATAAGTCTCTAAGGAATTTTGGAAGCAAGGTTTCCAGGACCTTGAGGGGCTAAGTGTTGTTAGGAAAATGTCATTTAATACTGTTTAGTAAAACTTCAGTCATGAGACCCTTCAGATGTATATCAGGGGTCATATGCTTGGAGTATATTGCCAACATGTACTTGGGGGTTAAAGATAAAGGAGGTTTGCAAAGGAATTTTTATGTGTTTAAGGAGACTCAGAGGATCCTGGGTGTGGGGGTCAGGATAATGTTAAGCCAGGATTCCTTTTTGCCCCTAGCAAAGTGTCATCACTGAGGCAGCTGAGCCCCTGGAGGGAGGTCACTCCTCCGGTTTCAAGGACTCGTCAGTGGGCCGTGGGCAGTAAGGGAATTTAATTTCTCATTTGCCTTTGTTTCCCACGTCACCATGGCAAGCACCTAAACCCCCTTCCATCTTGATGAGGGTGACATTAGGGCTCCAGGAAATGGAGTCCATAGGTTTCTGGAGATTAGGCTAGGGGTAAGATTGTCTCTTTCAAGCAGTTTACTAAGTTCTCCATACACGGAGGGAGACTCCTGTGCTGCATGACAGTGATCTCTATCAGTCAGCCATTTGCTTTCTTTCCTTTCCCCTGATCTTCAGCAGCCGGGAGTGTCTGAGGAATATCACACATATCCTACCAGCGGCGGGGGGTGCGGGGGGTGGGGAGGGTGCTGTTAGCCTGTACTTTGCCCTCATCTTGCCCCACGCTCCCTCATCATTGGCATTGAGAAGATGCTGCCATTGTGGGAACCACAGAATGGAAGCAGGGAGAGAACAGAGAAGAAATGCGCCAGCCGCTGTCTTCTGGCCTCCCTCTCTGGCTGGTTGCCTCCCACTTCTAAGAAGCCAACAGCAAGGGAGCCCTGATGATTAAGTCTTTAAGGATCAGACTTCTGGGGCACAAACTCTGTAGGCAGCCGTGGGAAGAGAAAGAATGGGAGATGGGGGAAGGGGAGGAGAAGTGGCGACTACGCAGCACACAGGGTGGTATTTTAGATATTTTAAATAAGTTCCCTCTGTCATTTATCCCCAGAACAGCCTGGCAGGTTCTCTTGCCATTTATAAGTGAAGAAAGTAGAGATCGGACCCCTTCAAATGTGTTCAAGGTCACACGGGTAAACAGGAATGGAGCTGGAATGCTTACCTACATTTGTATGTCCTCAAAGATGGTGTTTTTATACTCTGTGTAATGCCAATTTTAATACATTTCGATACCGGACCGTACCATTTTCTGCTGTAGATTATTCAGCATAAATAATTGTCTCTGAGATAAAAATCAGACTCTTTAGCTTGATATGAAAGGACCTTCAGTATCAGACCCATTTCTCTTTAAAAAAAAATTTTTTTAACATTTATTTATTTTCAAGAGACAGAGAGAGACACAATGAGAGGGGGTAGGTGCAGAGAGAGAGGGAGACACAGAATCCGAAGCGGGTTCCAGGCTCCGAGCTGTCAGTGCAGAGCCCGATGCGACGCAGGGCTCGAACCCACCAACAGTGAGATCATGACCTGAGTGGAAGTCAGACGCTCAACCGACTGAGCCATCCAGGCGCCCCAGTATCTGTCCCATTTCTTCTTTCCTAGCCTCCCCTTTCCCCTCATCCCAGCACATAAATCTGCTGGGCAAATAATGAGACCCTCAGGGGATTGGAGGAGCTATGACAAGTTTTCAGTTATTGGGATAGTGAGTAGAGAGAGACAAAAAATACTAACAGGTAAACCTGGAGATATTTGGGGAGAAAAAGGAACAAAGGCACAATACAAAAGTCTCTGGAACTTCAGTTAATAGCCCGAAGACAGACATTTGGCTTTCTCCCCTTTACTTCTTGCTTCTTTGTACATCTCCACTTCAGAAGAGAGAAGAAAAGGAATTGAGTGAAAAGAGAGAAGAGGAATTGAGTGAAGAGGTGAAAGACGAAATAGGGCAGTGGGTTAAGTAGATAGAAAGGCACAAATGAGAAAAACCAAAATGCAAAACCAGGTGCCAGGAAGGGGAGCCAAGCAGGTGTTCAGAGAGGACCGAGGGAGTAAAGCTGCTGTCCTTTGGGAGGTTGGGTGGCGGAAAGTGGAGGGGGGGGGTGCAGACTTGCCCTGCTTTTCTAGCTCACCTTAACTCAGCCATGGTCCCTTTAGAGTTTTAATGGAATCTTAGAGGCTAAATGGACTGGAATAAAAGTTGTCGAGTGTTATGTAAATGAGGTCCGCCTACAAAAAGACCCAGTGAGAAGGCAAAACCTTCCTTGGAATAGAAGCTGATGCAGCAGTGAACCGAAAGATTGAATGAAAATAGCCAGCTTAGGCGATGGTTGAAAGGCCTAACACGTGTTACAAAATTTTGCTACTTAAATCTGCTTTTGGTTTCATGATTTCCCCAAGCATGTTAAAAATTAATATTGTGAACTTCCAGGTAAAAAAGAATTAGAAGTATGAAATTTTGCAAGTGTCTTCAAGTGTTGGGAACATTTTGTGATGCAGAATTAGTGAAGAGCTTTACTTGACTAATAATGTGAGAACAGTAACAGCATATTTGGCATATGTGGGTTTAAAAATATTATTCTTAGGTAGCATATGTCATGGGGGACTTCAGATATGAAGTAAAATTTTTTAAAAAATTGTGGCAGCATTTGAAGGAATTAAGATTTTCATTTAAACATGCAAACACCCCCAATCTTTTTCCCTAGTTATAGCATGAGGAGATTTGGTGTAATTATAGTCTGGGGCTGTTGTGGAAGGAAAAACAAATAACAGGCCTCTTTTTTTTTCCCCCTAAGAAGTGAAGGAAACATCTAGAAAGCTTTAGAGCTACTCGCTATGCCAGCAGTAATAATGTATGTAAGTTTAAATAAAGTATTGAAAGCACCTTTTGCCCTCTAGTGATAAAGGATTTTGCTATGCATTTCAGCGTGGTATTTAACTTTTCATTTGGCAGTGGATAGAAAATCTCTTTTCCAATGTGTATGGAGCTTTGACAATTGTTTTTCAGAGGCTGTATTGTAGATTAGAAATTGGAGTCTAGGGAGTCTGGAGGAGGCCATATGCCAAGAACCTAAACTGCAAAGACTTTTTTTTTAATTTATTTTTTTAACTTTTTTATGTTAACAGCAGATTTGGAGTCAGCACTTAAACTTGGTTTGAAAAGTGGTAAATTGAATCCTCGGGCCAGTCTGTTTACCTTTTTATGTGTGGAAATGGATACTAGAAGATTGTTTTTGTTTTGTTTTGTTTTTTCCTCCTACACTATCAACAGAAAGAGAAAATAAGGGGCTACAAAAAGGCATATTCTTTAATTATTTGCATGATATTATTATGTTTTCCCATTTATTAGCATTTATCCATACCCTGAGCAAATAGTGTGCAAGAAAATAAAGATGGAAACATACAGCAGAACATAGGAATATTGGAAATATTAACTATTATTTCTTTTCTCTGGGCAATTCCTGATTGCAGAGTAAGCCAATGGAGAGGTGAGCTTTGGACAAACAAGGTGGGCTTGGTTTTTCCTTTTCTGCATAACAGAGACCACGACTAGATTTGAATCTGAAGGTCAAATTGTACCGTAGCTGGTAATAATTCCCAAGGGTCCAAAACAAAGATATTAATGAAATAGTAATATCACATCCAAGACAAGATGAGTGATAGTGATTTACAGTGAGATGATTTCTTCAAATATTTGAGAAGCAATCAAGTAATTTTGGTTAATTTCTATATGGAACTTATCTTCTGACACAGGCATTGACTTTACTAGTCCATAAACTTTTGGAATTCAGAGTCTGTGTCTTATTCATTTTTGCATCTGTAGCTCTTAGCCCAATCCCTGACACGTGTGTATGCTTAATACAATTATTAGATAGAAATCTATCTATATTATGCCTGGTCAGAGAGAAAAGGAAGCATGGACATATAACTGAGTGACACATTGTATGTTCTTGTTCACACATAAGACCTCAACCTCCTGAAAAGATAATTTCACCCACTATATGCCAAGAGGGTAGCATAGAGTCCCTGCTCAGCATCAGACATAAAAGTTTGGTTTCTAGGAACTCTGGACACCTAGGGCAGTCCTGGAGGGAGATGGTGGGTGGAGTCCCACAAAGGCAGATAGTAGAAACAGTGAAAGTCACATATAACTGAGTGGACTGACTCATAGCTCCGTGTGTAGTCATGCTCCCGAAATTCTTGGGAGTGAAATTTTAAGGAGGCTGAGATATCCAAGTCGTTGATATCAACATAATTCTTTTGTACTCATGGATTGTGAGGTCTAGGAAAACTTCGTAATAGATTTGCTATTACCTCCTAAGAGTTAGACCTCACCTATGGTTCAGAGAAACTTTCAAAGGGCATGTAAGAATTCTCTTTTAGACAGCAGGTTAAGCCTGTTATAAAGAATGAATATGGTTATCACATATTGATACTGACTGGATTTATCTGCTCCTAATTGTAGAATCCTGGCTTCTGATTTACTTGGTCTCATTGACCTGGGGATGAATAGCCTTGTTAATGAGGATGGTTCTCATCATCATATCCCTAATGTTCTTGTCATAGCACCTGCTTTCCATAAACAATTGTTGTTCCCTAACACTAATGCCACTAATTGCAATACTGAGGGTTAATAACAGTCATGAGTGTTAGTTGATTTGCACAAATTGATTTGTGTGCAAACTGTTGAGAGAAAACATTAATAGAAGAGCACAGGAGATTTTTTTATTTAAGAAAATCTGATCTGTGTACACGAAGCTTATAAAATAAATGATTGCTGAATAATTGATTATGAAAAGATCCTCCATGGTAATTTAAATGTTGATTACCAGGTATATTAGAAATACAATCCAAAAAATTTTTATAGCATTTTCTACAAAAATAACCTCAAACTCTTATGGAGGTAGCCAAAGATGGATAAAAAAACAATGTCAAAAATTATGTAAAATATCTAGTGGTATTTTGAAAATATGTAAAGAAATGCTTCTATTATAAAGGCACAACATTTTCTCGACTCTAAAATATTATGTACAATTTAATTATGGCACTTTGAAAAAACCCTGAAATACTATCATAAACATATACATGTGATATGTTAGGCATTCAGAAACAATAAGGTGTGAAAATATGCACTTATTAGAATCTAGGACATGTAAATTAATTGCAGAAATTGTGGAGAACTTAAATAAATGGAGATCTCTTCCATATTCTGGAGGGAAAGACTAAATATAATAGTGATATCAATTTTTTTTCAAAATTAATCTAAAAACGAAGATCTAAAAATAAAGACTAAGGAAACTTGCATGGAGTCTGACAAATGAACGCCAAAGCTTATTGTAAACAATAGCCAAGAAAATTTGGAAATTTGGAAAAAAATATAATCCTAACAGATTATATTACAAAGGCCGACTTTGTAAAAAAGCAATAGTCACATGGATCCAAGAAACAAGACAAAGTGCAAATGTGTGTGTGTGTGTGTGTGTTTGGAATATGCCAATTTTGTGTATGATAATACTGGTATTTCAAATCAGCAGAGAAAATTCATATTATTTAATAAGTGGTTTAAGAGAGCTAGGCTCCTATTAGGAAAGAAAATGAAATTATTATATCACTATATTTACATATTAACTTCAAGTAAAATGTATGAATACAAAAAATGGAATTGTAAATATTCCAAAAGACAATAGAGACAGACAAATTTATAATCTTAGGTTGTGGAGGTCCTTCCTAAACATGACTGAGCACCAAAAAGATAAAATGAAAAGGGCCAATTGATATAAAAATTAAAAACTTGCCTACAGAAAAAGACACCATAAAAAAGTTAAAGTCAGAATGAGACAAAAAATATGCAATATATACCACCGGTAAAGATTAACATACTTAATAAAGTGCTCCTACATATAGAAAAATGAGAACAGAGTGCAAATAATACATTGTAAAAGAATTACAAAAGGCCAGAAAGCAAATGAAAAGAATATCAAATTCATTATCAATCAGAGAATTAGAAACTAATGCAATTAAATTCTATCTTTATTTTCCCTTTTGGCTTATCAGGATGCAAAAGATATTTAAAAAAAAAAACCCTAAGTACATATAGTTGGTAAGGATATGGAAAAACAGGACATTATACTGCCTGTAAGTGTTATAAATCTACTTCTAGAAATTGGTTCCACATAAATACTTGCTGTCTTGTGGTTCCCCTTGGGAAGGACGTGTTCAACCCCCCGCTCAAATTTGCATCAGATGCCTAGATGCCACACATGTACTGAGAGAGTATGATAAAGTTTATTACTTACATAATAAGGCTTTCAGGGGATAGCAGGCAGGTTTCCAAGCAAGTCTGAAATGAATTGAGAGCAAAGTGAAGTCGTGGCTTGGGTTTTTATTGTGGTTAGTGGGTGGGACTGGGTAGAGGGTGCTTGTGTGGGAGATAGAGGATGCATATTTTGAATTTTCAACTAGCACCAAGGAAGGGAAAACATGGTTTTTACTATTAATTTCCCCAGAGGTGGACAAGAGAAGAGGGTGATGTGAGGCTTGAAAGCTGTCAGCAAACATCAAAAAATGGAGTCGGACTCATTATACTTGTGTATACACTCATATATACATTTACTAGGACATTCGTTATGGTACTGTTTGTAATAATACAAACAGTGGGGCGACTGGGTGGCTCAGTCCGTTGAGCATCTGACTTCGGCTCAGGTCATGATCTCATGGTTGGTGGGTTTGAGCCCTGTGTTTGGACTCTGTGCTGACAGCTCAGAACCTAGAGCCTGCTTTGGATTCTGTTTCCCTCGCTGTCTGCCTCTCCCCTGCTTGTGCTCTCTCTGTGTCTCAAAAATAAATAAATAAACATTAAAAAAATAATACAAACAGTGACTAAGTGCTGGTCCACACATACTATGTAATATTATGCAATAAGAAAAAATATGTAATGGAGTACCTATGTGAGTCTGGATGGGGAAGATGTCCATGGTATGTTATTGAGTTAAAAAAAAAAAGTATATGTAGGCATATGTGTATAGCATAATCCTATTTATGCAAAAAATAAAAATGCACAATTTAATGTGATTTTTGATTATATGATTAATATAAAATCAGAATTACTTGGAGGCCCATCTAGGGATGCTGTGTGATTTAAAGAAACATGAAACCCAGCATGCAAAACAATTAAATAATTTATACCTTCACCATCACTATTGGATGTTAGTGATGCCTATTGGAGGGGAAAACAAAACAAAACTTAAGAGTAGCTGGAGATGAGATGATGGATGATGCATTCATAGCATTAAGTAACAACAGAGCAAAATTATAGAAATTTTCTCAACACTTCATCTACTAATTTTCTCCTGACATTGCAGTGACATTCTAATTTTTTCTCCTGTCTCCTTCTCCTACCCCTCCAGGCTTCTCACAGCACAATGAAATTAGCCAGCCAAAATCATTTTAATCTCTCTGGGAGCTGCTGCTTCTTCTTCTTCTTCTTCTTCTTCTTCTTCTTCTTCTTTAACATTTATTTATTTATTTTGAGAAAGAGAAGGAGAGCAAGAGAGGTTGTGTGTGCACAAGTCGGGGAGGGGCAGAAAGAGAGGGAGAGAGAGAATCCCAAGCAGGCTCTGCACTGTTACATGGGGTCGATGCAGGGCTCAAACCCATGAGCCATGAGATCATGACCTGAGCCAAAATCAAGAGTCAGACACTTAACCAACTGAGGCACCCAGGCACCCCTAGAGCTTCTTATTTTTGTATGTATTATTTCCCTTCTCCCTTCAGAAGCTCACTTCCACTCCTTACGTGACAAGTCCACTGACATCTCTCTCCCTCACTCATGACTCCCAGCACCCAGACATAACTACCATTGTATTTCTTGCAAGATAGTTTAAAACAATTTTATAGGGGTGCCTGGGTGGCTCAGTCGGTTGGGCGTCCGACTTCGGCTCAGGTCATGATCTCACGGTCCGTGAGTCCCAGCCCTGCGTTGGGCTCTGTGCTGTCAGTTCAGAGCCTGGAGCCTGCTTCAGATTCTGTCTCCCTCTCTCTCTGCCCCTCCCCCACTCACGCTCTGTCTCTCTCTATCGAAAATGAATAAACGTTAAAAAAATGAAAAAAAAATTTTATAAATACATAAGATTATATATATAACTTGGGATCTGTTTTATATTTTGCATTTTTAACATTACAATATTTTTCTTTATATCATTAAATAGACCACCATAATTGAAAACAAGTTGTATGAGTGTATTATCATAGCTATATTATCATGCTGCAATCATAATCAGATGAGAAGACTTAGTCAAACAGAATGTAAGTAACTTGCCCAAACTTGGGAAGTTGGTGAGCGTGGGAGTCATAGCTGACCTTATACAATCTGCCTTTAGGACAAGGTCCGAACCCCTGTACTCTTCTCTTCCCTGGGAACAAGCTACTATTGAGAAAATTCTCCTTCACTTGTGTTTGGGAATTAGTTAAGGGATTTTTAGAGAGTGTAACAAGATGTTTCGGTTACTCATGACACCCCTCAGTTATAATTGCACCCCTGCCTCAGGGCACCCATTGGCAGTGACATGTGGCCGACCTCTTTCAGCTCTTATAGTCTAAAAGACAGAGCATAGTGGGGCACTGACTGGCCTACTTTGTGCAAGACTCTGGAATCAGTATGGGAAATTCTTCTTGGCCAATAACAAGAAATCTAAATTCATATTGCCAATGAGAAGTATATGAATACTAATCCCAGAGTTGTGCCCTCCTAAGGGAGATGTGTTTTTATTGTTATTACTTTGTTTTTGCTTTTAAATATAGCCACCTGTGTTATCATTTTTTATGCAACTCAACAGCCACAGGACACTATTTGGAAAATATTAAATGTTGTAAAATGCTTGTACCACACTGTCCTTTATTTGTCCTTTGGTATGTATTTAGTGAGTTATATTCATGGGATAGTATTTACTATCCTATGCATCTATAGGAAAACCAAAGTAGCTCTTTGTAAAGATTAATAATTTTCACAGATGATACACTTTTTGTTGCCCAGTGAACTAAAAACATGAACAAATAATTTTTGGTTCCTAGTTGTCATAATCGTTTTGTGTTACAGTACAGCTGTAGCTAACAACTTACCAAACTTTCCATTATAGCATTGTTTTTCTAAGGATATAACTCAGTTTGTCAAATTTCCCTCCAAGGCTGAAATGTAACTTATTGTACAAGCTATTAAGCCCGGAAGCAATTTTGTTTTGGAAAAAAATTAGTTTGACCATTTTTTTAAGCTCCAAGAGGGAAAAATAAATATGGAGGACTTTTTTTTTTTATTGCTGTTCTTTAGCAGCCTTAAAGAATGGCTTTGTTACATCGTATGATTTATGCATCCATGTAGAGAACAAGAACAAGAAATTCTTTTTCACAAACAACTTTGTCTTTTTTGAAATAAAATACAGTGGAGGAAATCCATCTGTAGTTGATAGCTAAAATCTTTTATTTGGATGCAGCTAGAGAGCACTAATTTTCTCATAAGATTTTAAATATTATTAGAGTAAGTCACAGAGAGTTCACAAGGTAACTAATATTACCTGCTGTGAATTACCATGTTAAACATAGGCAGAAAGACCTTTGATATCTGGGACTGAATGCAGCTAAGAACATGACAATTCATATTTCAAGACACTTTGTTTATGTTAGTTTACCGAACTGTTTTTATACGTATTAACTTCTAGGAGAGATTGCTTAGATAAAATGGACTCAGGGCAATACTCCATTCTTTTATCAAGTTAGACATAAGGGTCATATAGGGACTATTTAATACCTAGTGGGTTTCATTTAATTCTGTCCATCAAATCCTACTCTTAAGCTGAATTAATCAAAAGATTCTTTAAGAATAGAACTCATAAGCATAAAAATCTAAGCTGTGTATATTCACTTTCCTGGTTTAATCAACCCTGTGAAGAGATAACTGCTTTTTATTTTATTTTATTTTTTTTAATTTACATCCAAATTAGTTACCATATCGTGCAACGATGATTTCAGGAGTAGATTCCTTAATGCCCCTTACCCATTTAGCCCATCCCCCCTCCCACAACCCCTCCAGTAACCCTCTGTTTGTTCTCCATATTTAAGAGTCTCTTATGTTTTGTCCCCCTTCCTGTTTTTATATTATTTTTGTTTCTCTTCCCTTATGTTCATCTGTTTTGTCTCTTAAAGTCCTCATAGGAGTGAAGTCATATGATTTTTGTCTTACTCTGACTGACTAATTTCACGTAGCATAATACCCTCCAGTTCCATCCATGTAGTTGCAAATGGCAAGATTTCATTCTTTTTGATTGCTGAGCAATACTCCATTGAATATATATGCCACATCTTCTTTATCCATTCATCCATCCATGGACATTTGGGCTCTTTCCATACTTTGGCTATTGTTGATAGTGTTGCTATAAACATGGGGGTGCATGTGTCCATTCAAAACAGCACACCTGTATCCCTTGGATAAATGCCTAGTAGTGCAATTGCTGGGTCATAGGGTAGTTCTATTTGTAGTTTTTTGAGGAACCTCCATACTGTTTTCCAGAGTGGCTGCACCAGCTTGCATTCCCACCAACAATGCAAAAGACATCCTCTTTCTCTGCATCCTCGCCAACATCTGTTGTTGCCTCAATTGTTAATGTTAGCCACTCTGACAGGTGTAAGGTGGTATCTCATTGTGGTTTTGATTTGTATTTCCCTGATGATGAGTGATGTTGCCCTTTTTTTCATGTGTTGGTTGGCCATCTGGATGTCTTCTTTAGAAAATTGTCTATTCATGTCTTTTGCCCATTTCTTCACTGGATTATTTGTTTCTTGAGTGTTGAGTTTGATAAGTTCTTTATAGATTTTGGATACTAACCTTTTATCTGATATGTCGTTTGCAGATATCTTCTCTCATTCTGCTGGTTGCCTTTTAATTTTGCTGATTGTTTCCTTTGCTGTGCAAAAGCTTTTTATTTTGATGAGGTCCCAGCGGCTCATTTTTGCTTTGTTTCCCTTGCCTCCAGGGATGTGTTGAGTAAGAAGTTGTCGCGGCCAAGATCAAAGAGGTTTTTGCCTGCTTTCACCTCGAGGATTTTGATGGCTTCCTGTCGTACATTGAGGTCTTTCATCCAGTTTGAGTTTACTTTTGTGTATGGTGTAAGAAAGTGGTCCAGGTTCATTCTTCTGCATGTCGCTGTCCAGTTTTCCCAGCACCACTTGCTGAAGAGACTGTCTTTATTCCACTGGATATTCTTTCCTGCTTTGTCAAAGACTAGTTGGCCATACGTTTGTGGGTCCATTTCTGGGTTCTCTATTCTGTTCCATTGATCTGAGTGTCTGTTCTTGTGCCAGTACCATACTGTCTTGATGGGTTTTATTTGCAGCTTTGTAGTATAGCTTGAAGTCTGGGATTGTGATGCCTCCTGTGTTGGTTTTCTTTTTCAAGATTTCTTTGGCTATTCGGGGTCTTTTCTGGTTCCATACAAATTGTAGAATTATTTGTTCTAGCTCTGTGAAGAATGCTGGTGTTATTTTGATAGGGATTGCATTGAATATGTAGATTGCTTTGGGTAGTATCGAAATTTTAACAATATTTTTTCTTCTTATCCAGGAGCATGGAATCTTTTCCCATTTTTTGTGTCTTCTTCAATTTCTTTCATAAGCTTTATATAGTTTTCAGTGTATAGATTTATCACCTCTTTGGTTAGATTTATTCCTATGTACTTTATGGTTTTTGGTGCAATTGTGAATGAAATTGATTCCTTGATTTCCCTTTCTGTTGCTTCATTGTTGGTGAATAGGAATGCAACCTATTTCTGTGCATTGATTTCATATCCAATGATTTGCTGAATTCATGAATCAGTTCTAGCAGGTTTTTGGTGGAATCTTTTGGGTTTCCCATATAGAGTATCATGTCATCTGCAAAGAGTGAAAGTTTGATCTCCTTTTGGCCGATTTGGATGCCTTTTATTTCTTTGTGTTGTCTGATTGCAGAGGCTAAGGCTTCCAATACTATGTTGAATAACAGTGGTGAGAGTGGATATCCCTGTCTTGTCCCTGACCTTAGGGGGAAAGCTCTCAGTTTTTCCCCATTGATGATGATATTAGCATTGGGCTGTTCATATATGGCTTTTATGATCTCCAGGTATGCTCTTCTATCTCTACTTTCTTGAGGGTTTTTATCAAGAAAGGATTCTGTGTTTGGTCAAATGCTTTCTCTGCATCTATTGAGAGGATCATATGGTTCTTGTCTTTTCTTTTATTGATGTGATGAATCACGTTAATTGTTTTGCGGATATTGAACCATCCCTGCATCCCAGGTATAAATCCCACTTGGTCGTGGTGAATAATTTTTTTAATGTATTGTTGGATCTGGATGGCTAATATCTTGTTGAGGATTTCTGCATCCATGTTCAAGAGGGAAATTGGTCTATACTTCTCCTTTTTAGAGGGGTCTCTGGCTGGTTTTGAAATCAAGGTAATGCTGGCCTCATAGAAAGTGTTTGGAAGTTTTCCTTCTATTTCTATTTTTTGGAACACCTTCAAGAGAATAGTTGTTAACTCTTCCTTAAATGTTTGGTAGAATTCCCCTGGAAAGCCATCTGGCCCTGGACTCTTGCATTTTGGGAGATTTTTGATTATTAATTCGATTTCTTTACTGGTTATGGGTCTGTTCAAATTTTCTATTTCTTCCTATTTCAGTTTGGTAGTGTATATGTTTCTAGGAATTTGTCCATTTCTTCCAGATTGCCCATTTTATTGGCATATAATTGCTCATAATATTCTCTTATTATTGCTTTTATTTCTGCTGTGTTGGTTGTGATCTGTCCTCTTTCATTCTTGATTTTATTTATTTGGATCCTTTTCTTTTTCTTTTTGATCAAACTGTCTAGTGGTTTATCAATTTTGTTAATTCTTTCAAAGAACCAGCTTCTGGTTTCATTAATCTGTTCTGTTTTTTTTTTGGTTTCAATAGCATTAATTTCTGTTCTAATCTTTAGTATTTCCTGTCTTCTGCTGGTTTGGGGTTTCATTTGCTGTTCTTTTCCCAGTTCTTTAAGGAGGAAGGTTAAGTTGTGTATCTGAGATCTTTCTTCCTTCTTTAGGAAAGCCTGGATTGCTATTTACCTTCCTCTTATGACCGCCTTTGCTGCGTCTCAGAGGTTTGGAGTTGTGGTGTTATCATTTTCATTGGCTTTCATACACTTTTTAATTTCCTCTTTAACTTCTTGGTTAGCCCATTCATTCTTTAGTAGGAGGTTCTTTAGTCTCCAAGTATTTGTTACCTTTCCAAATTTTTTTCTTGTGGTTGATTTTGTGTTTCATAGCATTGTGGTCTGAAAACATGCATGGTATGATCTTGATCTTTTTGTACTTGCTGAGGGCTGATTTGTGTCCCAGTATGTGGTCTATTCTGGAGGATGTTCCATATGCACTGGAGAAGAATGTATATTCTGCTGCTTTAGGATGAAATGTTCTGAATATATGTGTTAAGTCCATCTGGTCCAGTGTGTCATTCAAAACCATTGTTTCCTTGTTGATTTTTTGATTAGATGATCTGTCCATTAGTGTGAGTGGGGTGTTGAAGTCTCCTACAATTATGGTATTACTATTAATGAGTTTCTTTATGTTTGTGATTAATTGATTTATATATTTGGGTGCTGCCACATTTGGCGCATAAATGTTTATAATTGTTAGGTCTTCTTGGTGAATAGACCCCTTAATTATGTTATAATGCCCTTCTTCATCTCTTGATATGGTCTTTATTTTAAAGTCTAGATTGTCTGATATAAGTATGGCTACTCCGGCTTTCTTTTGTTGACCATTACTATGATAGATGGTTCTCCATCCCCTTATTTTCAATCTGAAGGTGTCTTTAGGTCTAAAGTGGGTCTCTTGTAAACAGCATATGGGTGGATCTTGTTTTCTTATCCATTCTGTTACCCTATGTCTTTTGATTGGAGTATTGAGTCCATTGATGTTTAGAGTGAGTACTGAAAGAGGGGCGCCTGGGTGGCGTAGTCGGTTAAGCGTCCGACTTCAGCCAGGTCACGATCTCGCGGTCCGTGAGTTCGAGCCCCGCGTCAGGCTCTGGGCTGATGGCTCGGAGCCTGGAGCCTGTTTCCGATTCTGTGTCTCCCTCTCTCTCTGCCCCTCCCCCGTTCATGCTCTGTCTCTCTCTGTCCCAAAAATAAATAAAAAATGTAGAGTGAGTACTGAAAGATATGAATTTATTGCTATTATGTTGCTTGTAGAGTTAGAGTTTCTGGTGGTGTTCTCTGGTCCTTTCTAATCTTTGTTGCTTTTGGTATATATGTATGTATATATGTATGTATGTATGCATGTATGTATGTATGTATTTAGTTAGTTAGTTTTTCATCTTTTCTCCCCTCAGAGAATCCCCCTTAAAATTTCTTGCAGGGCTGGTTTAGTGGTCACAAACTCCTTTAATTTTTGTTTGGGAAACTTTTTATCTCTCCTTCTATTTTGAATGACAACCTTGCTGGGTAAAGAATTCTTGGCTGCATATTTTTCTGATTCAGCACATTGAATATATCCTGCCACTGTTTTCTGGCCTGCCAAGTTTCTGTGGATAGGTCTGCTGCAAACCTGATCTGTCTTCCCTTGTAGGTTAAGGATTTTTTTTTCCCCTTGCTGCTTTCATGATTCTCTCCTTGCCTGAGTATTTTGTGAATTTGACTATGATATGCCTTGTTGATGGTCGGTTTTTGTTGAATCTAATGGGAGTCCTCTGTGCATCCTGGATTTTGACATCTGTCTTTCCCCAGGTTAGGAAAGTTTTCTGCTATGATTTGCTCACACAACTCTTCCACCCCTATTTCTCTCTCTTCCTCTTCTGGAACCCCTATGATTCTGATGTTATTCCTTTTTAATGAGTCACTGATTTCTCTAATTCTTAAATCATGCTCTTTTGCCTTAATCTCCCTTTTTTTTTTCTGCTTCATTATTCTCCATACGTTTGTCCACTGTATCACTGATTCTGTGTTCTGCCTCATCCACCCTTGCTGCCACGGCATCCATTTGAGATTGCAGCTCAGTTATAGCATTTTTTATTTCACCCTGACTAGCTTTTACTTCTTTCATCTCCACAGAAAGGGATTCTATTTTCGGCTACCAGCTAGTATTCTTATTATCGAGATTCTAAATTCTGGTTCAGACATCTTGCTTGTATCTGTGTTGGTTAACTCCCTGGCTGTCGTTTCTTCCTGCTCTTTCTTTTGTGGTGAATTCCTTTGTTTTGACATTTTGAAGGGAGAAAAGGAGTTAGTGTGGTAGACAAAAATTAAAATAAAAACATTAAAATAAAAAAATTAAAATTAAAAAATTAAACACACACACAAAATATCAAATAAATGATGCTAGATCTTAGGTGTGTTTTGGTCTCGGTGTTGAAAGTGGCTTGATAGATTAGAGAAAAAAGGTGAAAAAAAGAAAAAAAAGGAAATCGTCTGAAAATTTTAAAGAATGATTACATCGGGTAGACTAAAATGAAATGATGGAAGTAAAATAGAATTGAAAAAATGTACACAAAAGTAAAAAATATAGTAGAAAAAAAATAAAGAAAAATATTTTTAATAAAAATTGAAAATAAAAATGCATTTTTTTTCTCTTTCTATATTCAAGAAAAAGAAAAGAAACAAAAAAAGTGAAAAGAAAAAAATAAGGAAGAAAATTGAACAGTTGGACCGGCCAACAGACTGAAACACAGCTGAAACCACTCCGCCCTCCCCTAGAAGTCAAACCCATGAAGCACTCCACAGTCCACAGACCAAGCAGGCGGTGAGACCTGTGCTCCTGAAGAGCGAGGCTGGCCCAGCTCAGCGGGGCCCAGTGCAATGGCTCCACTCTTCACCAGATGGTGCTGCCAGCCCACTGGGGTGGATTGCTGCAGTGCCCATGCGCAGAGCCGTGAAACCACGTCACCCAGCCACCCAGTCTCCAGCATAAGAACCCTGTTCTCCCGATCAGCAATCGCACACCTGTCCTTTGTCCTCGGCCTCCGCCCAATCCCCACATCTACACTGTCAGTGACCAAGCCCCGGGCAGCACCCCTCTCCCGAGCCCTGCCCCAGATGCGGCTGCCTTCCCCTGCCCCCCACCTCTGAGGGTCTGTGGCCCTTACTGATCTGCCCCACTCCAGAGGGTCCCACCAAGCAATGGCCGGATGTCGGCTGTACCCAGGAACTCCGGGGACTGCACTGCTGCTGGTGCCCAGAGACCACTGCCAGGCGCCAGCCTACCCCAGAAAAAGTTTGCGAGGCAGTGTAGCAGCAGCGCCCTAGGGACCATGGAAAAATCACAACACATACCTGGCACCAGGCTTCACCCCCAATGACCCTGCTCCAGCACCAGCAAAGGAGGCCACCCTCTGGGGTCTGCTGGGCCCAGGTGGCCTCACAGCCTCCACCAAATGTCCCTCTAGCAGTGGAACTGCCTCTCCCCCTGTGGCCCGAGAGCACCTCTCCCACCAGAGCACCGCCAGGCATGGAGCTGCAGAGCCCCAGACTCCGTGCTCCTGCCTCCACTCCGCCCACAGTCCCAACGGATTTCAAACCCTCTCCCTTCTCCCTCCCACCCCCAGGTCTGTCCCTGCAGCTGTCTCCAATCCTCCACCCTCTGTCCAGCCTCCTGGGGAGGGGTGCCCTTCCCACACTCTTTCCCGCCCCTGCCATGCAAAAGTGGCCCCCGACATCTGCAGCTTCCCTCCCCCAAGTTCACCTCTCCACGACCCTCACCACTGAAGTCCATGGCCCAGGCCATGCAGACTGCCGTGTCAATCCCCAGATCAGTTTCTAGGCGCAGCAGGATGGTCCAGTGTTGGTCTGGCGTCACTCCACAGACACAAGGTACACAAAAAACCTCCATGCTGTTCTGCCATCCCAGCTTTCCACTCTCCCCCCTCCCCCCACAACTTCTAAACTTAATGTCATTTCATTCAGAACATGGTAAGTTTTTCTTCTCTTTTTATTTCATTTGTGCAAAGAAATATTACTTAAGATACAAAGTAATAAGGGAGGAAAGACCAATGTCTGTTCCAATCTAAACACTCTAGATTCAAGATTTCCAATTTATTTCTCATTCACACTGACATGTGACCTTGACTTAATTGTCAGAACCAGTAGTGAACAGAGTGAAGTGGTCTGAAAGAAGTAGGGCTCTGGAGACCCACCAGCAGGGACCAGGTCGCTAATTTGGGGTTGAGAGATTGCCATTAACAGGCAATTGTGCCATTTCTGTGCTCTGGGCAATCAAAAGCTCTCAGAGGACAAAGGGAAAAAGAGAGATAAGGGACAGGATAGAAATATGGGTTGTGCAGAGAGGAAGGGGACTTAAGATCCTTCATCTTCCCTCCCTTCCTCTCCCCCTCCTTTCCTTCTTTCCCAGAAGTAGTATACCTTTTCCTGTAAGAGAAAGCGGGGGACATCTTTGGATGTTCAATGATAGGAAGGGAGAAATTAGACTCTGATCTGGGACTCATTTTATTGTTTGTATATCTGTTTATACCTAAAAATATTGAACTGATTTCTTAAGGTCTCTGTATTTCTGAATATACTTTATTAGCAGAAATTGTGATATAAAATAATATTTCTATGTTTTTTTTCAAACTTCAATTTTGTAGAGACATAGGTTTGAGAAGAGAAGACCATAGTTTTTCAATAATGAATACAAATGTCGGTAGTTCTTATTTCTTTCATTCACTCATCGAGTAACTTATTAAACAAACCTTTATTGTGTGCTTTTTATGTTTCAGCCACTGCCTTAGGCTCCGGAGATTCAGCAATGATACTATGTCTGTAACATTTAAATTGTCTCATTGTTCCATAAAGGGGAAGGTTGATGTAATGGGGTGTATTTGCTAGGCATTCTTTGTATCAAGAAATAGTTTTAGTCATTCCTGCTCAGTGAACTCCGAAGGGTCAAACTTTATCTATTGTCAGGGTACATGTTGCAATGAAGGAAGCTGGAATGCTTCAGAAACACCAGTACAGAAACCTTGTGCCTTAGCCTAATTGAGAGGGTCAGAATCTGAGGCAGCACTAAGGATAAGCAGCTAGACTCATCTGATCTCCAGACTAATGTTCTGCCATTTATGTGCTCTATTGGTCTTCATGTCTTTGCGCATGTTCTTCTTCCTACTGTCTGTCATCAGCATCTTCTCTATTTTATCCTTCCAATACCATTGGGCTTTCTTTTTTTAACAATTTATTGTCAAGTTAGCTAACATACAATGTGTACAGTGTAGTTTTGGCTTTGGGCGTAGATTCCTGTGATTCATCACTTACATACAACACCCAATACTCATCCCAACAAATGCCCTCCTCAATGCCCGTCATCCATTTTCCCCACCCCCCCAATTCCCCATCCCCATCAACCCTTAGTTTGTTTTCTGTATTTAAGAATATCTTATGGTTTGCCTCCCTCTCTGTCTGTAACTTATTTTCTTTCCCTTCCCTGATGGTCTTCTGTTAAGTTTCTCAAATTCCACATATGAGTGAAATCTGTCTACTTCTGAGTGACTCATTTCACTTAGCATAATACCCTCCAGTTCCATCCACGTTGTTGCAAATGGCAAGATTTCATTCTTTTACATTGCTGAGGAGTATTTCATTGTACATATATACCACACCTTCTTTATCCATTCATCCTATGGACATTTAGGCTCTTTCCATAATTTGGCTATTGTTGAGAGTGCTACTATAAACATTGGCATGCATGTGCTCCTATGAATTAGCACTCCTGTATCCTTTGGATAAATTCCTAGTAGTGCTATTGCTGGGTCGTAGGGTAATTCCATTTTTAATTTTTTCAGGAACCTCCATACTGCTTTCCAGAGTGGCTGTACCAGTTGGCATTTCCACCAGCAGTGCAAGAGGGTTCTTAGTATGACAATGGTTTTCAGTTGAGATATGGACATTTTGAGTATTATGTTATGAGTTTCTCCACATCCTCACCAACATCTGTTGTTTCCTGGGTTGTTAATTTTAGCCACTCTGACTGGTTTGAGGTAGTATCTTAATGCGGTTTTGATTTTTATTTTCCCTGATGATGAGCCATGTTGAGCATCTTTTCGTGTGTCTGTTGGCCATCTGGATGTCTTCTTTGGACAAGTGTCTATTCATGTCTTCTGCCCATTTTTCACTAGGTTATTTGTTTTTTGGGTGTTGAGTTTGGTAACTTCTTTATAGATTTTGGATACTAACCCTTTATCTGATATGCCATTTGCAAATATCTTTTCCATTCAATTGGTTGCCTTTTAGTTTTGTTGATTGTTTCCTTTTCAATGCAGAAGCTTTTTATCTTGATGAGGTCCCAATAGTTCATTTTTGCTTTTAATTCCCTTACCTTTGGAGACGTGCCAAGCAAGAAATTGCTGTGGCTGAGGTCAAAGAGGTTGTTGCCCGTTTTCTCCTCTAGGGTTTTGATGGTTTCCTGTCTCACATTTAGGTCTTTCATCCATCTTGAGTTTATTTTTGTCTATGGTGTAAGAAAAGTGGTCCAGTTTCATTCTTCTGCATGTTGCTGTCCAGTTCTCCCAGCACCATTTGCCAAAGAGACTGTCTTTTTTCCACTGGATACTCTTCCCTGCTTTGTCAAAATTAGTTGGCCATACATTTGTGGGTCCATTTCTGGGTTCTCTATTTTATTCCATTGGTATATGTGTTTGTTTTTGTGCCAATACCATACTGTCTTGGTGAGGACAGCTTTGTAGTAGAGGCTAAAGTCTGGGGCTGTGATGCCTCTATCTTTGGTTTCCTTTTTCAACATTACTTTGGCTATTTGGGGTCTCTTATGGTTCCATACAAATTTTAGGATTGTTTGCTCTAGCTCTGTGAAGAATACTGGTGCTATTTTGATTGAGATTGCATTGAATGTGCAGATTGCTTTGGGTAGTATTGACTTTTTAACAATGTTTGTTCTTCCAATATGTGAATGTGGAATATTTTTCCATTTCTTTGGGTCTTCTTCAATTTCTTTCATAAGCTCTCTATAGTTTTCAGCATGCAGATCTTTTACATCTTTGGTTAGGTTTATTCCTAGGTATTTTATGGTTCTTGGTGCAATTGTAAGTGGGACTGATTCCTTGATACCTCCTTCTGTTGCTTCATTATTGATGTTTAGAAATGCAACCCATTTCTGTACGTTGATTTTACATCCTGTGATTTGCTGAATTCATGAATCAGTTCTAGCAGGTTTTGGGTAATCTTTCACATTTTCCACGTAGCGTCTCATGTTATCTGCAAAAAGTGAAAGTTTGACTTTGCCAATTTGAATGCCTTTTATTTCATTTTGTTGTCTGAATGCTGAGGCTAGGACTTCCAACACTGTGTTAAACAACAGTGGTGACAGTGGACATCCCTGTCGTGTTCCTGATCTCAGAGGGAAAGCTCTATGTTTTTCCCCTTTGAGGATGATATTAGCTGTGGGTCTTTCATCTATGGCTTTTATGATGTTAAGGTATGTTTCTTCTATCCTGAATTTCTTGAGAGTTTTTATTAAGGAACGATGCTGTATTTTGTCAAATGCTTTTTCTGAATCTGTTGACAGGATCACGTGGTTCTTACCATTTCTTCTATTAATGTGATGTATCACATTGACTTATTTGTGAATACTGAACCTGCTCTATAGCCCAGGAATGAATCTCACTTGATCATGGTGAATAATTCTTTTAATATACTGTTGAATTCAATTTGCTAGTATCTTGTTGAGAATTTTTGCCTCTATGTTCATTACGGATATTGGCCTGTACTTCTCCTTTTCAGCGGGGTCTTTGTCTCATTTGGGAATCAAGGTAATGCTGGCTTCATAGAATGAGTTTGGAAGCTTTCCTTCCATTTCTACTTTTTGGAACAACTTGAAAAGAATAGGTATTAACTCCACTTTAAATGTGGTAGAATTCCTCTGTGAAGCCTTCTGGCCCAGGACTCTTATTTGTTGGGAGATTTTTGATAACTGATTCCATTTCTTCACTGGTTATGGGTCTGTTCAAATTTTCTATTTCTCCTCATTAGAGTTTTGGTAGTGTGTAGGTGTCTAGGAATTTTTCTATTTCTTCCAGGTTGTCCAGTTAGCTGGCATATACTTTTTTATAGTGTTTTCTAATACTTGTTTGTATTTCTATGGTATTGGTTGTGATCTCTCTTCTTTCATTTTTGATTTTATCTATTTAGATCCCCTCTCTTTTCTTTTTGAGAAGTCTGGCTAGGAGTTTATCTGTTTTGTTTATTCTTTCAACAAACCAGCACTTAGATTCATTGATCTGTTCTACTGTTTTGTTTTTGTTTGTTTGTTTGTTTTGATTCTATACTGTTTATTTCTGCTATAATCTTTATTAATCCTCTTCTTCTGCTGGCTTTGGGCTTTCTTTGCTGCTGTGTTTCTAGTTCCTTTAGGTGGGAGGTTAGATTCTGTATTTGGGATTTTTCTTGCTTCTTGAGATAGGCCTGGAATGCAATGCATTTTCCTCTTAGAACTGCCTTTGCTGTGTCCCAAAGGGTTTGGACTGTCATGTTTCCATTTTCATTTACTTCCATATATTTTGTAATTTCTTATTTAATTTCCTGGTTGATCCATTCATTCTTTAGTAGGATATTCTCTAACTTCCATGCATTTGGAGGCTTTCCAAATTTTTTCTTGTGGTTGATTTCAAGTTTCATAGCATTGTGATCTGAAAATATGCATGGTATAATCTCAATCCTTTTATATCAGTTGAGGGCTGTTTTGTTACCCAATATGTGATCTATTTTGGAGAATGTTCCATGTGCACTCAAGAAAAATGTATATTCTGCTGCTTTTGGATGAAAAGTTCTGAATATATCTGTGAAGTCTATCTGGTCCAGTGTATCATTCAAAGCCATTGTTTCCTTATTTATTCTATGTCTAGATGATCTGTCCATTGTTGTAAGTGGATTATAAAAGTCACCTATAATTACAGAATATTATCAGTAAGTTTGCTTATGTTTGTGATTAATTGATTTATATATTTGGGCACTGCACCTTGGGGGCATAAACAATTATAATTTATAATTGTTAGCTCTTCTTAATGGAAAGACCCTTTAATTATGATATAATGCCCTTCTTCATCTCTTGTTATAATCTTTGGTTTAAAACCTAGTTTGTCTGATATAAGTATGGCTACTCCAGCTTTCTTTTAACATCCAGTAGCCTGATAGATGGTTCTCCAGCCCCTCATTTTCAATCTGAAGGTGTCCTCAGGTCTAAAACGAGTCTCTTATAGGCAGCATATAGATGAATCTTGGTTTTTTATCCATTCTGATACTGTATGTCTTTTGATTGGGGCATTTAGTCCGTTTATATTCAGAGTGATTATTGAAAGATATGAATTTAGTGTCATTGTGTTATCTGTAAGTTTCACACTTGTGCTGATATTTCTGGTCCTTTGTAGTCTTTGCTGCTTTCCATTCACATAGTCCCCCTTTGGATCTCTTGCAGGGCTGTTTTAGTGGTCGTGAACTCCTTTAGTTTTTATTTGTCTGGAAAAGCCTTTATCTCTCCTTCTATTCTGAATGACAGTCTTGCTGGATAAAGCATTCTTGGTTGCATATTTTTCCTATTCATCACATTGAATATTTCCTGCCACTCCCTTCTGGCCTGCAAAGTTTCAATGGACAGGTCTGCTACTACCCTTATGTGTCTTCCCTTCCAGGTTAAGGTCCATTTGTCCCTAGCTGCTTTCAGAATTCCCTATTTTTGTATTTTGCCAGTTTTACCATGTTATGTTGTGGTGTTGACCTGTGTTTGTTGATTTTGAAGGCAGTTCTCTGTGTCTCCTGGATTTGGATGTCTGCTTCCTTCCCCAGATTTGGAAAGTTAACCAGCTATAATTTGTTCAAATAAACCTTCTGCCCCTTTCTCTTTCTTTTCATCTTCTGGGATTGCTATGATACAGGTATTATTTCATTTCATTGAATCACTTAGGTCTCTGAATCACTTGTGGTCTAGTAACTTCCTATCCCTTTTTTTCTCAGTTTCATCATTTTCTGTAATTTTATCTTCTATTTCACCTATCTTCCCCTCTGTTTCTTCCATCCTTGCTGCCACTGCATCTAGTTTATTTTGCATCTAACTTACAGCATTTCTTAATTTGTGTTAGGTCCTTGGTCTCTGCAGCAATAGATTCTCTGCTGTCTCCTATGCTTTTTTTCAAGCCTAGCTATTAGTCTTATGACTACTACTGTAAATTCATGTTCAAATATATGGTTTACATATGTTTTGAACAATTCTCTGGCTGTCATTTCTTCCTGGAATTTCTTTTGAGGAGAATTCTTCTGTTTTGTCATTTTTGCTAGTTTTCGGTCTTTTATGTGTTTTAATAGTTTGTTATGTGCCCCGCATTTGCAAGTACTACTGTATTAAAAAGGGATCATACCCTGTCCAGGGCCTGGCACTTCAGGAAGTGTTTTTGGAGTGTGTTGCATGCACTCTGTTGTTGTGTCTTTGGTTGCTTGATCTCACTGCTTGTAGTGGTGGATTGGACCTTCCACTAGGGGTGCTTTGATTTGTTCATTAAAGTAGCCTTGGCAAAAAGGAAAAAGGTTGGGGCAGGGAGAAGTCTTTTCCCGTACAAAGAGAGAAAGGACAGGGGCAGAAAAAAAAAAAAAGACCAGGCAGAGAATCAAAGAAATTATAAGTCCTGGCACCTGGGTGGCTCAGTTGGTTAAGCTTCTGACTTCGGCTCAGGTCATGATCTCCTGGTTCATGAGTTCGAGCCCCACGATGGGCTCTGTGCTGACAGCTTAGACCCTGGAGCCTGCTTTGGATTCTGTGATTCCCTCTCTCTCTCCCCCCTTCCTCCACTCATTCTCCGACTCTCTGTCTCAAAAAATAAAATGTTAAACAGAAAGAAACTACAGGATTAATCCACAGAGAGTGAGAGGAAAATAAAGAAGAAGGAGATACAGAAAAAGTGTAAAAAGAATAGAGTAAAAATGACTGATTAAACAAACAACCAGAAAAGAGAAGGAAGAAAAGAAAGAAGGAAAAAAAAAGAAAGAAGGAAGTAAGGAAAGAAAGAAAGAAAGAAAGAAAGAAGAAGAAGAAGAAGAAATATATATAAGAATTGATCAAAAATGAAATCAGAAATTATGAGGCTGATTCCAAAGGGGAAAGAAAAAAAAGATGGGAGTAGAAAGAGAAGAGAAAAGAGAAGAGAAGTAAAGAAAAGAAAGGAGAAAAAAATAATGATAGTTAAAAACACACAAAACAAAACAGATCAACATGTAAAACTCACAGAGCCTGGGATCGGTGGCTGTGCTGGTCTGGAGCAGAGGCTGTCTGGTTGCTCAGTGTCCTTCCAGTTCCAGTAGATACACAGTTACCAGCACGGAGGGGTGGGGTTTGGTGTAGGCGCCCCCCCCCCCCCCCCCCCCCCCCCCGGCCGCCGCCCCGTCCCCCACCCCCCCCCCCCCCCCCGGGGGGGGGGGGGGGGGGGTGGGGGCGCCCCCCCCCCCCCCCCGCCTCCACTGGGGCCGCTGTCCTGTACCCTGAAGCCCCACCATGCTGGTGTTGGGGAGAAAAATGGCGACTCCCCTACCTCTCCTCCCGGACTGGGTGTCCCAAACCACGCTGCGTAGGCAGCCCTCGAGAGCAGCGCGGCTTGTCCTGCCTCACAGTCTCCCATGCCTCCTGGGTGCTCGGCTGGATTTCAAACCCTGATGTTTTAAAGGATCCCGCACCTCGCGGACCTGTTTCTGGGTAGTGCCATTCCTCCCAGTTGACAAAGGGCCTCTAGCTGGTGCCTGCAGGGTCCTTTGTCTTTGGAGGGGGGGAGGGGGCAATTTACCCTCTTCCCACAGTACTTAAGGCAGGGGACTGTTCTCTCTCAGTGTGCCTCTGAGATCACTACCCACCACGCCGGCTCGCACACTGTGGTCTCCAGTCCGGAGAAAGTCGTGCAAACCCTGACAACTCTGACCTTTAGGGCCTAAGGCTTCTTGCAGAGTAGAAACCGGTTCTCTCTGTATTTCTTGTTCTCCAGTCTGCGGTCCGTGGTTTTTCTCTTGTCCACATGCAATCCCATACTTCCACAGCCTCTCTTTCTCTTCCTTTTGTTTCTCCACTGAAGGGTTTCCCCCCACTATGTGCCTATGCTGCCCATTTTCTCTCTCCCAATTCGCATACATGCACCTCTGCCCTGCCAAGCTGTCTTTTTCCACCTGTGGAGGTTTTTCCATCACTCTGTAGCCTGGATTCCTGGTATTCCGTGTTCTGACCTCAGTACTGCTGGGTTTGAGGAACTAGGGAAATTCCAGTCCCCCTACTTCTCCGCCATCTGACTCTCTTCTGTACCTTAGGGCTTTGTTGCCTCCTTATTACTCTGGCTTTCCCACCTGCTTCCAACTTTAGCTCTCTATTTGATTTATTTATTTCCCAGTTTATTTCCAAGAGAGACTATCTGGCTGGCCCAACTGTCCAGCATTACTCTGCTTATAAACTGTCTTGGGCTATAATGGAAAGATCATTGAGATTTGTAGCTTTTTCCTGACTGTCAATATATTTGATGCGGGATCATTAAACCCAATGGTCAAGAAAGAATTCTTGAGATGTTTACGGTACAAATAGGTGTTTTTACTGAAGCATGGAGACAGGACCCGTGGGCAGGAAAGAGCTGCACTGGGATAGTAAGAAGTGACTGGTTATATACTTTTAAGTTGGGGGGTGAGGGAGAGAGATAACCTAAGTCTCTAAAAGGGTTTCTGCATGTTAAATTTTTTTTTACGTTTATTTACTTTTGAGAAAGAGAGAGACAGAGTGTGAGCAGGCGAGGGGCAGAGAGAGAGGGAGACACAGAACTCGAAGTGGGCTCCAGGCTCTGTGCTGACAGCACAGAGTTTGTGAGGCTCAAACTCACAAGCCAGGAGATTGTGACCTGAGCTGAAGTCAGAGGCTCAATTGACTGAGCCACCCAGGTGCCCATAAAAGGGTTTCTCTGTGTTTAAGAAGAGTAACACGATCTTGGAGTTCTGGCCATTGTCAAGATAAGGTTGTTTTAGTTTCTAGCAAAGCATTCACATTGAGGCAGCCATGAGTTCCTTGAGGAATGTCATGCCCTGCTTGTCTCAGGTATTTATCAATGGGCTGCAAGTTGTAAGGAAATTTACTTTGGCCTACATTTCTCTTGCCTTTGTTGTCCTCATTATGTTGAAACACCTCCTTTTCTGTGTACATTCCTATGCGTTTGACTAACATGTCTGTGAGTTTGGCTTGTGGCATCATCTGAGTGATGTCGGGAAGGCATGTAAATATCTTTTCAGGGAACAACCTGACTCTGAAATTATAATCATTATAGATGGTGTGCTGAGCCTAGTTTTAATTTCCCTTCTTATACAGAGCACCAAGGAAGGACAAGGTCCAACCTTGAAGATGCCAGCATCTGCCTGGAATGTTCTTTGCCAGCCTCATTGCATGGCTTGTTCATTGTTAACACTCAGATTTCAGAGCAGCCCTACCTGATCGCCCTGTTTAACTGGGTCCTCATCTTATTGTCCATTTCAGGTGGACAGCTTTCTTCCTAGAACTTGCCACAGTTTGTAGTTACTTTTTTATTTATCAGTCATGTGTTTGTTTATGTCTATACCACTAGAATATGATAAAGTGAGGGTGGGGCTTTTGACAGTCTTGTGAATGGGTCTATTCCAGCTGAATGCCTGGCACAAAATAGCATGTAGTCAATATTGGGTGGGTGAATGAATTGGAGAATCAATGACAAGGAAGATTGGGTCTGATTCCCAGAGATTTGGGAGTACCTGGAGGTAGACAAAGACAGTTGAGTGAGAGGTGAAGGAGTGACTAGTCTCTTTGTGCCCAGTGTCCCAAGAGTGCCCCACCATTTTTCACATTTCTTCTATGCTATTCAAAAGTACTTGTCATGGCATAGGCCCCCCAAATTGTTGGTTGCTATTAAGTCATGAAGTCAGATTTCCTGGGAATGATTATAAAACCCTATACAGTCACTGTTCGTAGTCAAATGCCCTCCTGAGGACATGGTGAAATCCTTGCCTCATCTTTTACATTGTATAAGAGTATAAGAATATAAGAATATGCTTTTGTATAAGATACTTCTAATATACATGGAAAGAATATCCTTTTGACAAGCTGCTCAGTCACGCAATATGACTAATGATCATTTTAAGTAAAATTTTTGTAGAGAATGTAAATCTCATATAATTCAATTTATTGTGGACAAAATGCCTAGCATATGCTGGGACCCATGAAGGAAATGTTCAAAAAGAACTTATTACTGTCACTTCCTCTTGAAATACCTTAATTAAACAAGTATTATTTAGGAGAATCTGGAATTTAACATCAAAATGAGTATATATGTGATATACCAAAAACATCAACGTAGGTTAGAGTTGTTAATAGCAGTCATTTAAAGAATAAAGCTTAACTATTGTTTCAGTGGAAGGAGAGAATGAAAGAAGATGTGGGAATCCTGTTGAGGTTTGTAATGGTCAAACGGACCTACTGTGGGTTGAGATCAGGGTCTCCTCTGAAACAAGTTATTCCTGACACTGGCCATCTATTCTTAGTAAGGCTTATGGGACTCAGTCTCTCTTGTTTGTCCAGGGGCGTCAGATTAACTAAATTCATAGCATTCTCTGTTAATTTCCTTTTTTTTTTTCTACTTAGATCCTAATAAAGTCTTTAATGCTTCAGCCTTGTTTTAGCTAGAAGCGAGAAAAAGGTGGCGTCATCTCCACTTTGGATGATAGTACATTGAGAGAATTGCTACTTCTATGCTCTGTATGATGACTTAGTTCTGATCTGGGAGAGATTCCCTTGGGGAATGTGATTCTTGGCTTTCATTCAGGTATTCCGATTGGCTGCCCTTTCCCATCTGGAGTGCTGTGTTTTGTTCATAGTATAGAAGTCAGTGATGCCTATAGACTCTGCTTATAACCAATTTGGTTCCTTTGCTTTCCCTTCTGGATATTTGTTTCAGCCAGCATTGTTTTGTCTTCTTTCTTATGATATCTGGTATCTCATATCATATTTCCCATCTGGTTACCACCTTCTGTCTGTTTGGCTCCTGGGCTGCAACCCATGTCTCTCTTGGCTGGACCTACCAAGACCTGGTGTCTTGTCCCAGGAAAGTTGGAGAGCTGACCTATCTGCCTATCTGTAGCCTTGGATTTTAAGACCATGTAGATGGTGGAGAAGCATGGAAGAAGAAGGTTAATCTTTGTGGGAAGGTTGAATCTATAGGGTACCTCAGTATTTTACTTGTTGGTGAGTTGCATTTTTGTATTCTTACTTTGTTACTTATTTTATTACAATTCAGTGATAGTCTAGAACACATTTGCTACATTAATTTCATCCACAACACATCTGCTAACTAATTTCACTTTGCTTAAGAAACTTGTGGCAACAGTGCTTTAGGGAATGTGTATAACTGAGTGTATATGTCTGTACGTACAACACATATGCACACACACATATTTTGCCCATACTTAGAATAAAATCCCGTGTTTTTATTTTGTGATAATTAGAAAAATAACCTATATGGTTTTCAAAGAGTTTAATGTTCTTGCATTCCTTAACCACAAAATATTTTCTGAGGTTTTTATCTATAGACTTTTTGAAAATGATATGGTTCTCTTGATAATTCCCTGGCCCACTTGTTTATCAGTTTGCCATGAAGTAGATGGTTTTCGTTATAATCGTAAACAAATTTGAAACTCTGTATGAACAATGATAAGCTGTACGAAAGCACCACTGCTCATTTTTCCTTCTCTTCGAGATGGAATTAAATCAATACATTTTACACTATTGATTTAGGTGGGATGGTATTTTTAAATCTCCATGTATATATGATACCTATGACCTTATATTTATATTTGCCACCAGGTTATTGAACAACCAAAGTGATACTTTAATATTTATGCTTGAAAGAGTTATAAGTATCACACTAATTCATAGAGTAAAAGAACTTAACTCTTGTTACTAAGTCAATAAAAGAATACATACTACGAGAACTTCTTTAAGGGACTTTAAATACTTAATCAAACCATTGTAAATCAAATCAAACCATTTTTTTAAATGTAGGTTTAGTTTATCTACATGTAATAATACTTCTATCAAGTACTTGATCAATTGCAAACTGGTCATTGTTTTAACTGACTGATTAGCAGTTTCTTACATTTGCTTTAAGGATGAGTTTAAGTCAACCAAGGATGATCAGATAATATTTGATTTACTGACCATAAGACTTAGCTCCATATGAAATTTCAGTTTCTTTTCATGTATACCTGTTTTTCATAAATCTTTGGGTGACTTCCTCTTTGGCAATCCTTTTCTTCTTTTGTAAATCATTTGAATGTTGGTTTGTAAAACTAGATATAGTTCTATCTATGACATGACAGATCAAAGTTGTAAAGAAACACATCTGTCAAAATGCTGATTTAATATTTTAAAGACCAATATGGGTGTTTGCTGAATTCTCTTCACAATTCTAAATTTAGCCCAAACCAATTTTATCTGGGCAAAGTCTAAATCTAAATTCACTTTGTTATTTCTGATTTTCTTTATTGGCATGTTTAGATTCATTGGCTAAAGCAGAACTCATGCATTTTTGCCCAAGAATGGAAGCTTCTTCTTGCCTTTGCCAAAGCCAATAGGTAAAGGTGTGTGTGTGTGTGTGTGTGTGTGTGTGTGTGTGTGTGTGTATGCGGCACGTTGCCACATTTCAAAGGCAATCAGACATGTTTGAAAATGTCTTTTGTTTCTTTTTTTCTTTTATTTAAAAAAATTTTTTAAATGTTTATTTATTTTTGAGTGAGAGAGAGAGAGAGAGAGAGAGAGAGAGAAAGAGCATGAGTGGTGGAGGGGCAGAGAGAGAGGAAGACACAGAATCAGAAGCAGGCTCCAGGCTTCGAGCTGTCAGCACAGAGCCCAATGTGGGGCTAGAACTCACGAACCATGAGATCATGACCTGAGCCGAAGTCAGACGCTTAAGCGACTGAGCCACCCAGGCGCCCTGAAAATGTCTTTTTAAAGTAGGTGGGAGCAGAAAAAAATGCTATGAATTTCATTAACAGTTTTTATTAATGCCATGAAATGATATAGTTGCTTATCAATACTGAAGACATTAAATTTCTATGAAAAAACTTTTTATATAGGAGAACCAAGAGACGTCTTTTATGCTGATAGACATAAACTAGCCTTGGCATGAATTTGGCTTGGAATCAACCCCTGCTCCCTGAAGCGCCTTCTGATTTAGTCCTATGTGGTCTGTGAGAATCGACCCAGCATGAGAGAATTGACTCACCATCATTTTATTTGATCATGTTGATGATAGACATGGACTTGATCATTGTATGAACCTTGTTTAAACATTTTTCATTAAAATTTTTGAAGTAATTGTTATGACCAGCCTGGCTCTCTGCCTCAGAATAAGCTCTTTGCTCAGAGGTGGGATTTCAAGTCTTTTACTGGTAGTTATTAGTCTCATGCCAGCCTTGGTAAAAGTCTTATCCCTGCACAGAGTTTTTGGAGACTTTTTTCAGTAGCTTAGATGGTCTCATCCTTATATTGTGTCCCCATTCAGATAAATAAGTGCCTCTTTTGTTTCTGTGATGACATCCTCTTATTGTAATTTGCCATTCTGGTTATGAAGTCTTACACACCCACTCAAGAAGCTCTCCTGCAAAAAGATCCCATGACCAAAGCTCTATGCCTGCTTATCAGCATAGAGCTTGTAATGCAACCAGTGCCTAGACTGCTCACTACAGTGCTCTGGTATTCAGACATCACCTGTTACTCTTTTCTGGAACATTCCTGATATCAGCGGTCTGCCTGAGGGTCATTTTTACTCCTAGCGTTCGCTGTCCGTGTAAGGCTAGGTTATACTGCAGCGAATTAATTTAGTATCTCAGTTGGTAATACAGATTTTTTTCTTGCTTATGCTGTAACCAGTGTAGGTTGTTGGTGGTAGTCAGAGACCCAGACTCACAGAAGTGCCATCATGTTGGGAGCCTGGCATCTCAGAATGTAGATCACTGCAGCAGGGGACACATGCATGAAAAATTCACATCCACCCTTATACACCTCAGATCAGAAGGAGCACACTTCACTCCTACACATAGTCACAAAGCCCCTGCTAATGCAAGAGAACTCGGACATGGGGAGAAGCACATGGATGCTGGTGACCAGTACATGTTTCTGTCCCTGTGCCCGCAAGACCGTGCCTCACGTGGGTGGGTGATCTCATCCCATCATTAGACTATCCACAGTAGTTGTTTCTACTGGAAAGGGTTGATTTTGCTTTAGGGCCCAGCCCATCCTGGAAGGGCCTGTACTGTGTTCTGTTTAGTATATTTGCATTAGTTTCTATAAATACTGATCGCCTCACAAGTCATTTACATGTATGGATTTTTATGCCTTGTTTCCGTACTCACTATATAGATCCTGGTAACCCTAAAAAACAAAATAATTGCTTATACTTGCTAAAAGTATGGAAACGCCAGTGTTAATGCCTCAATCTTCAAAGTTCTTTTTGGTAAGAGGTATCACTTGCTCTTGCAGCTTAGCTAAGCAAGTTTTCATTATTACAAACATCCAGGCTCACAGTTCTTTATGCCAGGCAGACTTACAGGTTAAATAGTTTCTGATGGAGGGTGCCAAGTTTTGAGGTTTGTCAGTCTTGGCAGTGATGGATTCAAGACCAGGGAGACTCATTAAAATGGAGCCTCAGTCCTCAATCAGGTGTCAGTTTTCCAGCATGCGTGGCAAAACCTAAAATGTCTTCTGGGCTTGGCTGGATTTCTGATGGATTGGGTGGCCCCAAAGTGGAGCCAAGGTACATGGTTTTTACATGGTACATGGCACTGGAAACCATCGATCATTCCAAATGGATGCTGTATGTAGTAATCAACAACATTTGGGGTAGAATTATTCCCAGGAAAGCTGTGGCCAATCTGTGATCAGTTAGGGACATAATATGATAACAATAGCGGTGGCCATGAGGTTGAATGTCTTTATTGTTCTAAGCCACAGACATTTTGAAATAAATGCCCAATTCATTGCACTTCAGATTGGCTAACAGGCACATGCAGGAGTGAAGGAGCAATATTTATTAGATCTAATTCTTAAATACAGTTCATTCAACAAACAGAAAGTAATCATCTAAATTTTCCCAAAGACCGTTCAAGTATTATTGTTACAGCAGCTGTTCTGGGAACATCTGTGCATCATCCATCTGTCGGTTATCTAAATCTAATTTTGCTTTGTGTTGTATTAGTTTATCATTGCTTTAGAGTCTGAAGTTATACCTATAATATTTGGCTTAAAGAACTCTGTCTCTTCCCTTAGAGTTGTTAATAAAAGAAGGACGATATTTTCACACCCTTTGGTATACAATTTATTTTCTCCTATTCTGTTAATCTCCATTGTTTATTTCTTGTTACTGATGCCAACAGGAATGATTACTAGGATGTATATAGAGATTTATCCCACAAATTTCAAAATTGGTGACTTTCGGAAAATATAAAGCATAATACTTCCAATGTTTATTGGAGGTGTTATTTCTAAATGAAAAAACAAACAAACAAGCAAACAAACAAAAAACCAAAGAGATGAAATAGTAGCAATAGGAGAACAAATGAGAGAATTACTATTGAGCTTTAGGAGGACTTTATGTTTTTGTTAAATTGAGGGTGAGTACTAAATTTATTTGTTTTTGTAGTCTCTTATAGAAGGACATATTCAATTAACCAAAATCTAAATTCTAACATTTGTCCTGCAACCCCCCCCCCACTATTTTCTAATATACAAGTCAGTAAACTTAAAAAAATGTACAATTTATTAAATAGAAATTTATAAATTCACTGTCTCCTTTCATATCACAGTGATTCAACATGAGAAAAAGAAAAAATAAGCTCAGGTAAGAAATATTTACTCAAAAATTTATTTTACACAAAAAACAGCTGTAAACAAATTAAGAGCAAAGGAATTAATTTTGGATGTACATTGGTATATATGGAACATCCTTGTTTTCATGGTCCAGGATATCTTTTAGGTCCCTGAAATTTAGAGCTTAAATAGAATTTAATATGATTTTAATGCCTAAATATCCTGTGTAGGTGTTTCCCTTAGATGTGAGGGACATTACTATTGTTAATGAATTAGTTATCTCATAAAACGAAATACCAGTTAAGATATAACATGCAGTTGTTTATTTCACATAAGTTTAGTGAGTGCTTCATGAATCTCTCAGTGTACTATTCAGGGGCCTTTTATTCTTGTCCTTGAGTGATAACACACAAAGATTGGGAAGAGGATATTATTTCTCTGTTTCAAAGAAGTGTGTGAGATGTGTAATACCATTGGTGAGAGAATGACCTTTTAATGAAATGGCTGTGGTCTGTTGTTATTGAGTTTAATGTTTACCATTTCAGGGCAAAAGATTGGTGCACGTTTTTTCCCTCTTTAGAAGTGCATTAGTTACTATGGCAACAATTTTACTGGCAGAAACAGAGTTTTCAAAGACTCACACATATAATGTGAAATTAATTTAAGCATTGGATTGGAATTTATACTCTTTGTAGTTAGAAATAAAGACAATCACCTAGAAGTGCTTCTTTATATGGAGCTGGGGCAATGGCCAGATCATTGCATATTTATAAATCCATGCATCCAAAACAAGGGCCTAATTGTGACCTGCACAAGGGAATTTGGGTTTAAGTTGTGAAAATTTCTTCTTTATCTCTTACATCACATTAAAATTTTGGGTGTCCATTCTAATTTCTCTTTTTAACCTGACTGACTTTAATATTTTATTCTGATCTAAACTATGACCAATATTAATCCTTTTAATATTTTTTCTTTGAGAACCTGCATGGAATTACAATTTTCTGTTATTGGCAAACTTTCCTTAGCTAGAAGAATTGTATCCAGTGTATTCTTCATGGCTGGATGAGACATTCTGCATTGCCAGTAATGGCTGGCCATTCGTTAGAGCACTGCACAGTCTTGACTCTCAGATTAAGCTCATGACATACATCATGAAGTGGGGATGGAAAAGAACAAGGAAGACTTTAAGTGGAATTCTTTCATGGATTCAGTTTGTAGCTGAAATAAACCAGAAGCGTTCCAGACGTCAGGAGGTTTCAGTAAGCTATGACAATTTCCTGGAAGGTTCAGTAAAAACTTTTCTTTCTCCTCCCTTCTAAGTGGCAGTTGGAGGGTATAATGATTGATAACAGCTAAGTTGGAGGATGTAGCTTAGTGTAAAAGTCAGATGAACCAGAACCCCAGGACTGGCTACAATTACCTGCCCAGTTATGGAAAATGCCCAATACCAGTTGTGCCCATGTGTCCATGGAATAGCAGTTGAGAAGGTGTTTTTTTTCCAAAGGGGACCTTGCACCTTAGAGGGAGACGTAAAATCCAAGCTAAACTCTCTCAGGTGTTTCTTCCTAATTCAGCGATCAGGAAATTCACACCACCTCTGTGGGGCAGAGTGGAGAGATCACCTGAAGGGCAATATCCAGAGTTGGGCAGAAGTGGTCTCCTTAACTGTGGCTACCCGCACAGAAAGGGCAGCTTTCTTGGTCTTTGAGATTGCTCATAATTCTGAGCTTTCTTTGCATCTCTCTGTTCCACCAACATAAGGGACTTCGACAGTTTCCTTCAGGACTCAACTTTTTGATTCTTATCTGTCACCTTTCCATCTCCATCTGCCATCCCTGTGGATTTCACCATTCCCTTACCTTACTACTTCTTATTGTGTTTTTGCATGACCAGTGGTCAGCCTTAAAGACTGCTGTCTCTTCATGCTGGATGCTCTCCCCACCCTGACCTACATCAACAACTGCTTTGCCAAGGGCCTGCCCAGGGTACTATCTTGTTTCTCTGATCTTCTTGGATTGGCAAGTGCTTCTGGAGGAAGTCACAACCCAATGCCAATTAGTTGACCTGGAAGAAAAATGACATTAATAATGGAGTGAGTGGTGAGGAAGAGTTTGGTTTCAGTTAAACCCACTATTTGGAATAGCAATTCTTTCTCAATGTCTAATTGATTCTCTTAAAAATTCCATCCCACATATGGGGCTCCCGGGTGGCTCAGTCGGTTAAGCAGCCAACTTTGGCTCAGGTCATGATCTCAGTCTGTGGTTTCAAGCCCTGCATTGGGTTCTGTACTGACAGCTCAGAGCCTGGAGTCTGCTTCGGATTCTGTGTCTCCCCCTCTCTCTTTCTCTGCCCCTCCCCGACTCATGCTTTCTCTCTCTCTCTCTCTCTCTCTCTCTCAAAAATGAATAAACATTAAAAAAATTCAAAAAAATTCCATCCCACATAGTGATCGCTTCAAAACTTTTTGCTCTTTGCAAGAAACCACCCCCTACCCTGTCTTCTTAAAATGACCTCACTTTTTCTACTTTATTGCGAGCTTAAAACCCTCTAATTTGGTGTCTCCCAACGTTCCCCTCCTGCACCTGAGGCTTTCTGTCATATTCTCTTTCCTTTCCTTTAGGAGAGGTGTAAGAGAAGTGCTTATGTGTCATTTTCCTGTGCCTGTCCTGTCTCCTGCATGTCTCTGGGGACTCTGATTCCCTGGTGACTCCCTTAGCTTATGCTTCTTTGAATCACTTTCTGTTCACTGGCTCTTCCTCCTCTTCCTACAAACATGTCCAAATGCATCGATTTTAAGTCCCCAAGGTGTGCCTGAGTGGCTCAGTGGGTTGAGTTCCGACTCTTGATTTCAGCTCAGGTCAGGATCGTGGAATCGAGCCCCATGTTGGGCTCCATGCTGAGTGTGGAGCCTGCTTGGGATTTTCCCTCCCTCCCCTCCCCTGCTCATGCTCTCTCTCTCTCTCTCTCTCTCTCTCTCAAAAATGAAAATAAAAATAAAAAAATTCAAAATGTTCCCTAGAGAGGTCTCCTCTTGTTCACAAATTCCCCCAAATTATTCTATGCTCATTGCCTCCACTTCTTAACTGGTTTCAGTTTCCAACTCCTGAGATGTGGGCTTAGTTTCAGCAACTCCAGGAAACATCTCTGCTGATGGACGTCTTCCTGAGGCCATATTTAGTACTTTCTTTCTTATCCTGTCTTCATCTTTTGACGCTCATCAAAGACCTGTCTTTTCCCGTGTTTCCACTTTCCTGAATGTTCTTACCATCTGTATGGGGGAGATTTTCCTCTTTTTCTCTGTCATTTTCTACTGTTACATACTTTTAATGTCAATCTTACGACTACTGTGGGTTCAGTGCTTGCCTGTCTGCAGATGATACTGGGCTTTCGTTCTGAATTCTGAAGCCCATTTTGCAATTCCCTGCTGCTCATTTCTGGCTGGTATGGGAATGATGCCTAAAGGGCCCCATGCTTGATCATCCCATTTCCCTTCAAAAGCACTCCTTCTGAATTCTGGCTTCTGTCATTGATCAGACTTTCCTTCCAGCTCTCAAGCCCCTTTTTCTGTTTCCATTCTTTTGGTTCCTGTTGCTCTATCTCTGCCAGGCATCTTGAGACAATCTTCCCATTTTCATTCCCACAACAACTGCCCCAGTTCATATTTCACTTGTCTATAGTGTAGATTACTCAATCACTGCTTATTAAGTTTCTCTCCTTCAGTGCCTTCACACTGAATCTCGCCTACACACACCAGATGAACCCCCCTAAGCAAGACTCTGTTCATGCTGTAACTTGATGTTCAAATGGAAGTTTCAGCAGCAAGAGTTTTTAGGCCATGAACAGATTTTCAAGGGAAATAACAGAGAATCAGCTTCATAGCTCTGAAATCCTCCACTCATAGGGGAGATTTTGATGAGTTCAGAGATGGAGGTTGGGGCTGATTCTGAAGATGGGAGCTGTGCCATGGGCCCCACTTTCCTGCAGTAGGTAGGGATGGGGATGTCTTCAAGATTAAAGAATGAAGCTTCTGTGGGGCCCCTAAGAGGCCTCAGTTCTGTTGTGGTTGGAGAACACAGCAGGACGGTTACTCCCATGCAAGGAAGCTAAAGCAGCCTGTCACTGCAGAATAGAGGGCTGAGTGTGGCTGCCACTGCCCCTCTGAGCCGGAGTGTTAGCCTCGCATGGTTCAAAAGGGGGTCTGACTGAGGGAGCAGGTGTTAGGTTCCTGGTGGGGGTCAAGTAAAATGGTGTGAGGTGTATTGCCAGGGATAGATCTGACTTGAGAGAGGGAGGCTGAAAAAGGTGAAGTCTAGCTCCTGACATAGATTTTGTAGGTAGAAGGGCCCATGAGAGACTGGAGAAAGTGCTCTGAGAGGAAATCAACTTTAAGTAGCTGTTAGGTCCAGCAATGACTGGGCTACCTCACAACAGTGCTTAGACAAGAATGGATTCTTCTAGTCACCAAGCCTTTCTTCACACCCCAACCCCCTCAACCCTGGCAGGAATAGAGACATCAGCTATTGGTGGGGTCTGCGGTCCATGGGATAGAGAGAAACGTCAGGTGCATGCTGGCCTCAGGCACCAGGCAGTCCACTGGCAGCTGGGGAGAAGGGCAAGGCATTACTTCTGGATGAAGGCGGAAGGGTTGATCGATATTACACTGGAGATTTTGCATCACTAAGTTAAGATTGTGTCTGGGCAAAGTAGGTCTTTTTATTACCCAGGAGTTGGCCAAAAATGTATGAGACTTGGCAGAGTTTTCTTTCTGTAGCAGAAGGACAGCCCTGCTGAGCAGGTATAAGGACACAGTATGAGCCCCCACACCCCGACCGCCAAGAAAGGGAAAAAAGTTGCTTTTATGATGAAACACCGCGAGCCTTCTTCGTGTAGTGAACTGGCTAAGATCACCTGTTTTCTCAGGGTCTGCTGCAATAGGACAGAGCTTGCACGGTGGTTTCAGAGCACTCTCTTTCTTGAGCTTTATCTTTTGTTTAGCTCAAGCTTTTTCAGCAAACATTTGAATGCCACTTTTGCTACTCACTATGAACTTTTGGATAGGTTACATAATCTGCTGAGGCTTTCTTTTCTTTTTTTATTTTTTATTTATTTATTTTATTTATTTTATTTTATTTTATTTTTTTATTTTTATTTTTTCCAATATATGAAATTTATTGTCAAATTGGTTTCCATACAACACCCAGTGCTCATCCCAAAAGGTGCCCTCCTCAATACCCATCACCCACCCTCCCCTCCCTCCTACCCCCCATCAACCCTCAGTTTGTTCTCAGTTTTTAAGAGTCTCTTATGCTTTGGCTCTCTCCCACTCTAACCTCTTTTTTTTTTTTT